>NW_007074529.1:8933-25823 GCF_000164805.1 Carlito syrichta
GGCACCGCAGTCTCGACCTGCTGGGCTCCAGCGATCCTTCTGCCTCAGCCTTCCAAGTAGCCGGAATTACAGGCATGCACTACCACGCCCGGCTGATTTTTTGATTTATTGTAGAGATGAGGTCTCACTGCCCAGGCGGGTCTCGAACCCGCAGGCTCAGGCAATCCACTCACCTCAGCCTCCCAAAGGCACGGGATTACAGGCTGAGCCACTGAGCCCGGCTTATTTATTTATTTTTCAGTTAGAGTCTCACTCTGTCACCCAGACTGGAGTGCAGTGGCCGCTCCCAGCCACTGCAGCCTCGACCTGCTGGGCTCTGGCGATCCTTCTGCCTCAGCCTTCCGAGTAGCTGGAATTACAGGCATGTGCTCTGATTTTTAAATTTATTTTAGAGATGAGGTCTCGCCAAGTTGCCCAGGCGGGTCTCGAACCCACGGGCTCAGGCAATCCACTTACCTCAGCCTCCCAAAGCGCAAGATTACAGGCTGAGTCACTAAGCCCGGCTACGATATCTACTTTAAATCTTGACAACTGCAACATCAGTGTCAGTCTCTGCTGATTGTCTTTTCTCTCCAGAAGATGTGCTACATAGTCTTTTCTTTGTGTGTCAAACAAGTTTGAATTGTTCCCTAGATATTGTAAATGTTAAATTGTGCTGACTAGATTCTGTTTTATTTTTTTTTTTTTGAGTTGGATTCTCACTCTGCCACCCATGCTGGAGTGCAGTGGCACACTCACAGCCACCACAGCCTTGACTTGCTGGACTCAGGCGATTCTTCTGCCTCAGCCTTCCAAGTAGCCTGAACTATAGGTGTGTGCCCCATGCCCAACTAATTTTTTTTTTTTTTGAGTTGGCGTCTCACACTTTCGCCCAGGCTGGAGTGCTATGGCACGCATGCTCACGGCTGTCGCAGACACAACCCAGGTGATCCTTCTGCCTCAGCCTTCCGAGTAGCCGGAACTATAAACGTGCGCTACCATGCCCAGCTATTTTTTATTTTATTGTAGAGACAAAGTCTCGCCATGTTGCCTGGGCTGGTCTTGAACCTGCAGGTTCAGGCAATCCGTTCACCTCAGTCTCCCAAAGTGCTGGGATTGCAGGCTGAGCCACGGAGCCCAGCCATTTAAAAAGTTTATTATAGAGACGAGTTCTCACCAAGTTGCCCAGGCTGGTCTCAAACCCCTGGGCTCAGGTGATCCTTCTGCTTCAGTCTTCCAAGTAGCTGGGACTACAGGCACGCACTACCATGCCCAGCTAATTTTTTGATTTATTATGGAGACAAGGTCTCACCAAGTTGTCCAGGCTGATCTTGAACCCCTGGACTCAAGGGCAATCCTCTAGCCTTCACCTCCCAAAATGCTGGGATTATAGGCATGAGCCACACCGCACCCGGCTGATTCTGTTATGTCCCTTAAAGAGTGTTGAAAGCCAGGTACAAGCCTGTAGTCCCAGCTGTTTGGGAGACTAAGGCAGGAGGATCATTTGAGCCCATGAGTTTGAGGCTGCAGTGAGCTATGATCAAACCACTGCACTCCAGTCTGGGCAACATAGTGAGACCCCTATTACCAAAGGAAAAAAAAAGGAGTGTGATTTTTGATATTGTTTGTTTTAGCATGCCGTTATTTGAATGGACTGAAACTGCAAACTCTGGGCTCCAGAGTAAATCTCAGTTCAGTTATTTTATCTTTGACTGGGCTGCTTGCATTCTGCCCTAAGCCTGTGTGGTCAGGGGTTCACCAGAAAGTGGAATAGTTTTAAATACAAATATGGCTCCCCTTCTCTGGTTCTCTTTTTTCTTCTTCCTTTCTCTTTCTTTGTTTCCTTCCTTACTTCCTTCCTTCACTCCTTCCAGATAGGATCTCACTTTATTGCCCAGGCTGGAGTGCAGTGGCACAGTCATAGGTCCCTGCAGCCTCAAACTCTCAGGCTCAAGCAATCCTCCCACTTCAGTCTCCTGAGAAACTGGGACAACAGGTGTGCACCAACACACTTGGCTAATTTTTTTCCCCATAGAGACAGAGTCTCAGTACGTTGTCCAGGCTGGTCCCCAACTCCTGACCTCAAGTGATCCTCCTGCCTTGTCCTCCCAAAATGCTGGGATTGCAGGCTTGAGCTGCTGCATCTTAGTACTCTCCTTTCTTGAATTCTGCTTACTGTTTAGCAGCTGTGGTTGCCCCTCACTATTTACTATGGTCTTTCAGCCCAGAAAGACAGTGGGTTTTCTTTTTTTTCTTTTTGAGTTGGCGTCTCTTTCAGTCTTTAAATCTTGACAACTGCAACATCAGTGTCAGTCTCTGCTGATTGTCTTTTCGCTCCAGAAGATGTGCTACATAGTCTTCTTTCTTTGTGTGTCAAAGAAGTTTAAATTGTTCCCTAGATATTATAAATGTTAAGTTGTGCAGACTAGATTCTGGTTTTTTTGTTTTTTGTTTTTTTGTTTTGAGTTGGATTCTAACTCTGCCACCCATACTGGAGTGCAGCGGGCATGCTCCTCACAGCCACCGCAGCTTCCACCGGCTGGGCTCAGGCAAGGCTTCCGCCTCAGCCTTCCAAGTAGCTGGAACTACAGCGCGTGCCACCACGCCCAGCTACTTTTTTTGGTTTATTGGAGCTACGAGGTCTCGCCGAGTTGTCCAGGCTAATCTCGGACTCCCGGGCTCAGGCAATCCTCTCCTCTCTGCCTCCCAAAGTGTTGGGATGACAGGCGTGAGCCACCGTGCCCAGCTTCAATTGAGATTTGATTGATACGTACCTGGTGACTGGACTGAGGTTACGTGCTTTGGGAGGACAGCCAGGGAGGTAGAGCGCTATCCTCCTCACAGCCTATAGAGGGCGCACACCGTCAGCATGGCCTACGCCCTGAGCGAGGGATGCCACAGGGCTTGTCAGGTTTCTACACAGGAAGGTCACCTTCTTTGCATACTCTCCTCTGAAAGGGAGTCCACACACTGTCAACTCACATTGTTTTTGGCCTCTGCTACCCCGAGGACAGCAGGGAGCGCATCTCAACTGTAACATTTCCCTCCATCATATCCATCTACAGAAAGCAGTCACCACAGAGTTTACAAGTATGCTGGTGCCACCTACGAATACTTCTGTGTCTTAGGGAAGAACGTATCCTTTGGGATCTCCTAAGGCAGGTAGTTAGGGGCTGGCAGCTCATATGTTATGATTCGCCCCAATATTTCTATCTCCTTAAGTGTTTAGATCACTTCTATTTGTTTGTTTATTAGTAGGAGTCTCACTCTATTGCACCAGCTGGAGAGCAGTGGGCACACTCACGGCCACCGTAGCCTCGGCCTGCTGGGCCCAGGCAATGCTCCCACCTCAGTCTTCCAAGTAGAAGAAACCACAGGTGAGTACCACCACATCTGCTAATTTTTTATTGATTTTTTTTTTTTAAGTTGGAGTCTCACTCTTGTCACCCAGGCTGGAGGGCAGTGGCATGCTCACGGCCGCCATAGCCTCGACCTGCTGGGCTCAGGTGATCCTCTCGCCTCAGCCTTCCAAAGTGCTGTGATTACATCTGATCCATTGTGCCCAACCTAAGTTTTTGATTTACTGTAGAGGCAAGGTTTTGCCATGTTGCCTGGGATGATCTTGAACCCCTGGGCTCAAGAAATCCTCTCGCCTCCACCTTCCAGAGTGCTGGGATTACAGGCATGAGCCACTGCACCCAGTCTACTTCTAGTATTTTTTAATTATTATTAAAAAAAAAAAAATAGAGATGAGGTCTTGGTAGATTGTGCAGGCTGATCTCAAACTCCTAGGTTCAAGCAATCCTCCTGCCTCTGACTCCCAAAGTGCTGGGATTACAGGCATGAGCCACCGTACCCATCCTGGATCTCTTCCAAATTATGCCTGGAAGTTCTTGCATCTGAACTCTATTTAAAGTAGCCCACAAGCCAGGCTTGGTGGCTCAGCCTGTAATCTCGCGCCTTGGGAGGCTGAGGTGAGTGGATTGCCTGAGCCCGCAGGTTCGAGACCCGCCTGGGCAACTTGGCGAGACCTCATCTCTACAATAAATCAAAAATCAGCCAGGCGTGGTAGCATGCACCTATATTTCCGGCTACTCGGAAGGCTGAGTTGGAAGGATTGCCGGAGCCCAGCAGTTGAGGCTGTGGTGGCCGGGAGCGGCCACTGCACTCCAGTCTGGGCCACAGAGTGAGATTCCAACTCAAAAACAAAAAATAGCCCACTACTGAAACAAAGCTTCAGACAAGCAACCAAGTAACTTAGAGCCATTGCCAGCCACACAAGCGAACACATTAGATGCACAACTTGTGTAGAAGCACCATGTCAAAATTCAGCCAACACTGCCTGGGTGCAGTGGTTTACACCTGTAATCCCAGCTCTCTGGGATGCCGAGGCAGGAGGATCACTTGAGGCCAGGAGTTAAAGACCAGCCTGAGCCACACAGAGAGATCTTATTTCTACAAAAAATTTTTTAAAAAATTAGCTGGGTCTGGTGGTTAACACCTGTAGTCCCAGCTACTTGGGAGGCTGAGGCAGAAGGATAGCCTGAGCCCAGGAGGTCAAGGCTGCGGTGAACAGTGCACTCCAGCCTGGGCAACAGAGTAACACCACAGTTTTAAAAAATAAGAAAAGAAAAAGAAAATATGAAGGCCAATGCCATGGCTCATGCCTATAATCCCAGCACTTTGGGAGGCCAAGGCAGGAGGACCACTTGAAGGCAGGAGTTTGACTAGCCTGGGCAACATAGCGAGATCCTGTTTCTACAAAAAAAAATTAAAAAATAAGCGAGGTGTGATGTCATGTGCCTGTATTCCCAGCTACTTCAGGAGGTTGAGGTGGGAAGACGACTTGAGTTCAGAAGTTGAAGGCTACAGTGAGGTGTGATTATGCCATTGCATAATAAATCAATAATAAATAAATAATAACTAAATAAGTAATGAACAAACAAACTCAACAAACAATTCAACCAAACCCAGTGTGACAATCTGTCTTGGCAGTCTATTTCCATCTAGAAAGGAAGAATTCAGGCTGGGATTGGTGGCTCAGCTTGTAATCTCAGCACTTTGGGAGGCTGAGTGGATTACCTGAGCCCATGTGTTTGAGACCAGCCCAGGCAACTTGGCAAGACCTCATCTCTACAATAAATAAAAAATTAGCCGGGTGTGGTAGCGTGAGCCTGTAGTTCCAGCTACTTGGAGGGCTGAGGCGGAAGGATCACTAGAGTCCAGCAGGTTGATGCTGGGGTGGCCATGAACGTGCCACAGCACTCCAGCCAGGGCAACAGAGTGAGACTCCAACTCAAAAAAAAATTTTTTTTAAGTGAGCAAAATATTGAAATAAGTACAAGGGGAAGCCCCACAAAAATGGAATTTATTTATGACAATTGTGTATTTATTCTTACATGTTTAAGCTTCGTCACCTTCAAAGTCCTCTCTGTTTGATGCTATCCAACTAGCGAGATGTTCTTAGTTTTTGAACTCGTGGGTTTTGATGCCTTCTATTGCTTCTGCTGTTTTTGTTGCACTTCTTCCACATCTGCTAAACGTTTCCCTTGGAGGATTTTTCTCAGCAAAGAAACAAAAACAAAGTCATTCAGGGTGAGGTAAACTGAATAGGGAGGGCGAGGCACGGGGGTCATGCTGTTTTTGGTCAAAAACTGATGGACACTCAGCAGTGCGTGCAGGTGTGCTCGTAAATCACCCATCATGAAAAGAGCAAACGTGTTGAAAGCAACTAAAAAAAAAATTCACCGAAGCCAAACAGCCTCTCACAACAACACTAGCTGGTCCATGGTTGCAATGGATTCTAGGAACACTTACCTAGCGGGGGAAGCCTGTACTACAAGGGACCTTCCCTCCAAAAAAAAAAAATTCAATTTTTTTAGGAGACCCCCCCCCTTGTATAATTTTTCTTTCCCAGTCAGACTTGGGAACATGCCGGTCTCTCACCTTACTCTGCATCTAGAGCAGTGGTTCCCAACTAGGGATGGTTTTGCCTCCCGTGTTACACTTGGCAGTGCTGGAGATATATTTTGTTGTCACAGCTTGGAGGGGAGGTACTGCTGGATCTGGTGGGTAGAGGTCAGGGATGCTGCAAAACATCCTACGAAGCACGGGGCATCTTCTCAAACAAAGGAGGATCCAGCCTAACGTGTGAGATGCCCTGATCTACAGGTAACCGTGGGTGGCTGGAGTGAAACTTGAGGAGACGAGACATCCCTCAAATGATGTTATCACGATTGTTTTAAGTGGAGCAAGGAGGACTGCATGTCCGGCTGGAGGATTAGAGGGGTTTAGGCATTGTAGACTCTCAGCTTTCTTTGAGTCAACCCAGGATCCCCATTCCAAGTTTCGGCATCATGCTTTTCTTAATCTGTGAATTCCTTCTCTTCTACTAGAGTGGACTAGCAAGACTATGGGGTCAAGTTATGTTGTAATTCTGAAATCTGCACAACTAAATTTTTGTTTGATTTCCAGAAGAGTTAGTTTGCAGGTACAAGAAATAAGGAATCCTATTTTATTTATTTATTTTTTTTAGTCAGGGTCTCCCTCTGTCACACAGGCTGGAATGCAGTGGCATGATCATGGCTCACTGCAATCTCGACTTCCTAGGTTTAGGTGATCCTACCACCTCAGCCTCCCGAATAGCTGGGACTGTAGGCGTGCACCACCACACCTGGCTGATTTTTTAATTTTCTTATAGAGACGAGGTCTTGCCATGTTGCCTAGGCTGAACTCCTGGACTCAAGCGATCCTCCTGTCTTGGCCTCCCATAATACTGGGATTACAGGTGTGAGCCACTGAGTCCAGTCAGGAATAAGTGCTGTTGTAGAGTTGTTTGTTCTCTGATTGTAACTTGAACTGAATGTTTAATGACCTGAGCTTTTAATTTCCTTCTGCAAGTTCCTCTGTGCATTCAGATGAAGCCACCTCCAACCTACAGTTGTAGACACTGTTACTGTCCAGCAGTCAAATGTGGCTCCTCAATACCTCCCATAAGAGCCTCTTCAACACAATGGATCAGAGACAGTTGGCTGGGTTGACAAGTTGCTCAAGATTTCATTTGTGCTTAAGGACGTGACTCAAAATCCTATATCTTTTTTTTTTTTTTTTTTTTGAGAAAGCAAGATTTATTGAGAGGACAGAAAAGCTCCGCAGTGAGAGGGGACACGAAGGTGTTGCCCTTTATTTTTTTTTTTTTGAGTTGGAGTCTCACTCTGTCACCCAGGCTGGAGAGCAGTGCATGCTCACGGCCACCCTAGCATCGACCTGCTGGGTTCCAGCAATCCTTTATCTCAGCCTTCCAAGTAGCCAGAACTATAGGCATGTGCTACCACACCCAGCAACTTTTTTATTTATTATAGAGACGAGGTCTCACCAAGTTGTCCGGGCTGGTCTCAAATCTGTGGGCTCAGGCAGTCCACTCGCCTTGGCCTCCTAAACTACTAGGATTACAGGCTGAGTCACCTAGCCCAGCCTTTTTGTGTGTCAGGATCACAATCACGGCTCACTGTAGCCTCGACATCCTGGGCTCAGGCAATCCTCCTGCCTCAGCCTCCTGAGTAGTTGAGGCTACACGCCCAGCTAATTGTTTGATTTTTTTTTTTTTACAGAGGTGAGGTCTCATTATGTTGCCCAGGTTGGTCTCAAACTCCTGGGCTCATGCAATCCTCCTGTCTGGGTCTCCTAAAGTACTGTGATTACAGGCAGGAGCCACCACAACTGGCCTCAAAATTCTACATCTGAAACATCTGAAAGTTTGTGTCTTGGCACCATTTTCTATATCAATAAAGGATTCAATAAAGAAACAGATTTTTGATTTATTGTAGAGACAAGTTCTTGTCATTTTGCCCAGGCTGGTCTCAAACCCCTGGGCTAAGGCAATCCTCTTGCTTTAGCCTCCCAAAGTGCTGGGATTACAGGCATGATCCACTGCACCTGGCTGAGTTTTCTTTTTAAAAAAAATAAGATTTATTTATTTATTTTTTGAGTTGGAGTCTCATTCTGTCACCCAGACTGGAGGGCAGTGGCATGCTCCCAGCCACTGCAGCCTTGACCTGCTGGGCTCTGGTGATCCTTCCACCTCAGCCTTCCAAGCAGCCGGAACTACAGACATATGCTACCATGCCCAGCTAATTTTTTTTTTTTTTGTAGAGAGGAGATCTCACCATGTTGCCCAGGCTGGTCTTGAACCCTCAGGCTTAGGCAATCCTCTTGGCTCAGACTCCCAAAGTGCTGGGATTATAGGCTTGAGTCACTGCGCCTGGCCCAGGGAACTATTTCTTTAAGACCAGCACAATCAGACAGTTGTTGTTGACAAAGCATACAAACGGATGAAGGAGAGGCAGGAGTCTAGGACATTCCACAGGTTCCTAACTTCAGTAACTAAATGAATAGCAGAGAGAGACTTGGGACATGCGTGGAGTCAGGAATAGGGAGGAGCTAGTTTGTAGCATGTGAAAAGATCAACCCCTGCTGGGGTAGATGCATTTTGCTTGAGAGCCTGGAGTCCAATACAGTACAGTTCATAGTGTGGTCTCTTGACTGACCTGTCTGTAATTTTTTTAAAAATTGTGGCAGTCGGACACAGTGGCTTGTGCTGGTAATCCCAGCACTTTGGGAGGCAGAGGCGAGAGGACTGCCTGAGCCCAGGGGTTTGAGACCACCCTGGGCAACTTGGCGAGACCTCATCTCTACAATAAATTTTTAAAAAATTAGTCAAGTGTGGTGGTACACACCTATAGTCCCAGCTGCTTGGAAGACTGATGTGGAAGGACAGCCTGATTCCAGGGGGTCTAGGCTGTGGTAGCCATGAGTCTGTCACTGCACTCCCGCCTGGACGACAGAGTGAGACTCTGACTCAAAACAAACCAACAAATGAATAATTGTGGTAAAAGATATATAACAAACATTTTCATTTTCATCATTGTTCTGTGGCGTTAGGGACATTAGCATTGTTGTGCCACCATCATCGCTATCCCTAGATGTTTTCCATCATCCTAAACTGGAACCCTGTACCAGTTAAGGCTTAATCCCCCTTTCTCTCCACCCGCCCGGCTCTAGTGACCCCCATTCTACTCTGCCTCTATGAACTGACGACTGCAGGTACCTCCCATAAGTAGACTCATACAACATCTGTCCATCTGTGTCTGGCCTGCTTCACTTGGTATAAAGTCTTAAAGGTTCTTCCATGTTGTGGCCTGTGTCAGAATTGTGTTCCTTTTTTTTTGAGTTGGAGTCTCGCTCTGTCACCCAGGCTGGAGGGCAGTGGCATGCTCCCGGCCACCACAGCCTCGCCCTCCTGGGCTCCAGTGATCCTTCCAACTCAACCTTCCACGTAGCTGGAACTACAGGCACGCCACCACTCCCAGCTAATTTTTGATTTATTGTAGAGATGAGGTCTCGCCAAGTTGCCCGGGTGGGTCTCGAACGCACAGGCCTCCCAAAGTGATGGGATTACAGGCTGAGCCACTGAGTTTGGGCCCCCCCACTTTTTTTTTTTTTTTTTTTTGAGTTGGAGTCTCACTCTGTCGCCCAGACTGGAGTGCAGTGGCCGCTCCCGGCCACCGCAGCCTTGACCTGCTGGGCTCCGGTGATCCTTCCGCCTCAGCCTTCCAAGTAGCGGGAATTACAGGCATGCGCTACCACGCCCGGCTGATTTTTTGATTTATTGTAGAAATGAGGTCTCGCCTGCCCAGGCGGGTCTCGAATCCGCAGGCTCAGGCAATCCACTCACCTCAGCCTCCCAACGGCGCGGGATTACAGGCTGAGCCACCGAGCCCAGCTGTTTTGTTTTTGAGTCAGAGTCTCACTCTGTTGCCCAGACTGGAGTGCAGTGGCATGTTCATGGCCACTGCAGCCTCGACCTAAATATGGTGCTTATTGAACTCATTGCTTTGCCTTCTGCCACAAGCGTTTATCCTATGAGGACCAAAAACAAAAACAAAAACAAAACAAATTGCATAACCTAGTTTAACCATACAGTGGCATATTACTCAACCTTAAAAAGGAACCCAATTGTTGAGTGCAGTGGCTCATGCCTGTAATCCCAGCACTTTGGAAGGCTGAAACGGGAGGACTACCTGAACCCAGAGGTTCGAGACCAGCCTGGGTAACTTGGCGAGACCTCACCTCTAAATAAATAAAAAAATAAATTAAAAAATTAGCCAGACATGGTAGTGTGCGCCTGTAGTTCCCAGCTACTTGGAAGGCTGATGCGGAAGGATCACTGGAGCCCAGCAGTCGATGCTGGGTGGCCATGAGTGTGCTACTACACTCTAGCCTGGACGATAGAGTGAGACTCTAACTCAAAAAAAAAACAAAAACATTTTATTTTTGAGTCAGGGTCTCACTCCGTCGCCCAGGCTGGAGTACAGTAGCATAATTATCGCTCACCACAACCATGACCCCTTGGATTCAGGCAATACTCCTAACTTAGCCTTCCTAGTAACTGGGACTACAGACCTGCACCACTATGTATGAATCTTTTTTTGATATTTTGTAGAGATGAGATCTCGCTATGGTCTCCAGGCTGGTCTTGAACTCCTGGGCTCAAGTGATCCTCCTGACTTGGCCTCCCATAGTGCTGGAATTATAGGTGTGAACCACCATGCCTGGCCTCCTTCAACATTTTTGTAGGAAGTTTTTCTCAATGAAGGAAACAGAACACTGGTTTATATTCTGGAGCAGGGTCCTTGCCCCACTTCACCCTAGTACTTTGAGTACTGATTTAGCAGGTATTTAGAGCTTTGGGCTGGAGATTTGAGAGTCATCATCCTGTAAAAGAAAGAAAAAAAACCACCAAAGCTGGACTAGGATGCAGTCTTTTGTACAATGTAATTGAGAACTTCCTTCTAGGAAAAATAGAGTTTCTGATAAAATGCCTATTCAAATTCCTAATAATCTATGGGATTAAAACTTCTAAGAAACCAGTCATCCACCCACTTAACTTTCAGTTAGGAGTGCAGCGAGTAACTTTTGCCAAATCATTTTTTTTTTTAATCTAACAATGACTTTCTAAACAATCTCTTTTCCTCTAAAATATTCCTACCAAAGGTGAGTGTTGGAATTAGATTTGTTAAAGGATAATAGTAAAAACAAAAAGAGGTAAAATCATGACTCTCATTCAGATTATAAAATACATGACAGTCAAGGATTTTATTTAAAACACTAATTAATTATGGGAACTGAAAAAGTTGTTATAATCAGCTCATTAAAAAATATTTAAAAACCAGATGAATATATAAGCCCATCATAAATGCTGAAATTAATTCTCTTTTTTTCTTTTTTTGAGTTGGAGTCTCACTCTGTCGTCCAGACTGGAGTACATGGCTGCTCCCGGCCACCGCAGCCTCGACCTGATGGGCTCCGGCGATCCTTCCGCCTCAGCCTTCCAAGTAGCCGGAATTACAGGCATGCGCTACCACGCCCAGCTGATTTTTTTTTTTTTTTTTTTGATTTATTGTGGAGATGAGGTCTCGCTGCCCAGGCGGGTCTCAAACCCGCGGGCTCAGGCAATCCACTCACCTCAGCCTCCCAAAGGCGCAGGATTACAGGCGGAGCCACCGAGCCCGGCCTCTTTTTTCTTTTAAACATGCGCCATAGAAAAGTATCCATTTTCTTTCTTTTCTTTCTTTTTTTGAGTTAGAGTCTCACTCTGTCTCTCAGGCTGGAGTGCAGTGGCATGCTCACGGCCACCGCAGCCTCGACCTGTTGGTCTCCAGCGATCCTTCCGCCTCAGTCTTCCAAGCAGCTGGAACTATAGGTGCGCACTATCGCATCTGGCTTATTTTTTGATTTATTGTAGAGATGAGGTCTCATCAAGTTGCCCAGGCGGGTCTCGAACCCATGGGCTCAGGCAATCCACTCACCTCAGCCTCCCAAAGCGCAGGATTATAGGCTGAGCCACCGAGCCCAGCTTTTTTTTTGAGTTGAAGTCTCACTCTTGTAGCCTAGGCTTGGAGTACAGTGGCATGCTTATGGCCACCGAAGCTTCAATCTGCTGGGCATAGGCAATCCTTCTACCTCAGCCTTCCAAGTAGCTGGAACTTCGGATGCATACCATCACGCCTGGCTAGTTTTTGTGATTTATTGTAGAGATAAGGTCTTGCCAAGTTGCCCAGGCTGGTTTCAAACCCACGGGCTCAGGCAATACCCTTGCCTCAGCCTCCCAAAGTGCTAGGATGACAGACTGAGCCATTGAGCTCGACCAATTGTTTTTAATTTTTAATTTTTTTTGAGTTGCAACTTCACTCCATTGCCCAGGCTGGAGTGCAGTGGCATGCTCCCGGCCACTCCAGCGTGACCTGCTGGGCTCTGGCGATCCTTCCCTCTCAGCCTTCCAAGTAGCCAGAACTACAGGCATGTGCTGCCACGCCTGGCTAATTTTTATTTATTTATTTATTTATTGTGGAGATGAGGTCTCACCAAGTTGCCTAGGCTGGTCTTGAACCCCAGACTCAGGTGATCCTCTCGCCTCAGCCTCTCAAAGTGCGGGCATTACAGATTTGAGCCACCATGCCTGGCTTTCTTTTATTTTTTAATTTTATTTTTTTGAGTTGGAGTCTCACTCCGTTACCCAGACTGGAGTTCAGTCATGCTCCTGGCTACTGCCGCCTTGACCTGCTGGACTTCAGTGATCATTCTGCCTCAGCCTTCCAAGTAGTGGGAACTACAGGCATGTGCTACCATGCCCGGCTAATTTTTTTTTTTAATTGTAGAGATGAAGTCTCACCAAGTTGCCCATGTGGGTCTCAAACCCTCAGGCTCAGGCAATCCACTCACCTCGGCCTCCCAAAGTGCTGGGATTACAGGTTCAACCACCGATCCCATTTTTTAACATTCTTATTGGCCAGGTACAGTGGCTCATGCCTGTAATCCCAGCGCTGTAGGAGGCAGAGGCAATAGGAATGCCTGAGCTCAGGGGTTTGAGACCAGCCTGAGGAACATGGTGAAACTTTGTTTCTACGGTAAATCAAAAAAATCAGCCAGGCGTGGTGGCACATGCCTGGGGTTCCAGCTACTTGGAAGGCTGAGGTGGAAGGTTCACTTGAGCCCAGGAGGTTGAGGTTGCGGTGTCTGTAAGCGTGCCACTGTATTCCAGCCTGGGTGACAGAGTGAGACTTAGACTAAAAAAAAAAAAAAAAAGAAGAAGAATATGTATTATATATATATTATATATATATTATTATAAAGTTTAGAAAAATGAGAACAATATAAACACTAGTGGAAAATTTGACCTTGCATTTGTAAAACTGTCAATGTCTGGTTTCATGGAAGTAGTTGCAATTCTTGGTGAGTTCTCAAGGTGTCCATCAGAAATGTGTGTTCGAATTTTGCCCTTCGTGTGCTTCATCATTGAAAACAGCTGCTCACAAATGCACGCTCTGCCAAAAAGCTATGTCATGAATAAGGTGTGACTGTGAACTTCAAAACTGGAAATATGCATGGGGTCACGAAGAAAATAAATGCTAAAAAACACGTGATGCAAAAAAAAGATTTTTGCAGGGCTGCATTACTGGCCATCCTGGGCTGCGGGTTGGACATGCCTTTTCTTGTGCTGTTTTTTTTTTTTGAGTCGGAATCTCACTCTGTCGCCCAGACTGGAGTGCAGTGGCTGCTCCTGGCCACCGCAGCCTCGACCTGCTGGACTCCGGCAATCCTTCCACCTCAGCCTTCCAAGGAGCCGGAATTACAGGCATTCGCTACCATGCCTGGCTGATTTTTTGATTTATTGTAGAGATGAGGTCTCTCTGCCCAGGCGGATCTCGAACCCGCGGGCTCAGGCAATCCACTCACCTCAGCCTCCCAAAGGCGCGGGATTACAGGCTGAGCCACCGAACCCAGCTCTTGTGCTTCTAAAACAGACTTGGAACCAGCTCTTGTGATTTCACTCCCAACTTGACCCCTGCTCCGTGGGGTTCCTGGTGCTGCGTTCTTGAGCCTTTGGTGGTTCTCTGGGCAAATCAGGCTTGCTCCTGGTCATCCCCTTCACTGGGTGTCTGCTAAGTCAGTTCTGTTCACCTCCTGCTTTCCAGCTTCTGCATCACCAGATGGTAGCCAGGCCGTACATGACACTAGACCTTTGGTCCACTGCCTCTGTCATTGCCATTGGGGGCAGGACTCAGTCAATGAATCAGCTTCCCTATGTTTTGCCCCCACTTTCAACACAGAACCAGCCGGAGAAAACCAAAGCAATCCCATGGCCTGGCTCCTCTGTAGTCCACAGTTAGTCCTCCAGCAGCTTCTGCACGACACTGACCTCCGTCAGAGTATGTCTGATGCCTTCTCTTTTTTCACATTATAAAGCACTCCCCTGTCTGCCTTCCAGCCTCTGGCAAACACAAGAAAGGTGTTCTGAATAAATGGCAAGGGCAAGTTCTGAATAAATGGCCTCTTTTCTCATCTGGGGGGGTCTTCATCTTTTTCTGTATCTTTTTTATTTTGAGGTTTTATGTTAGAGTGCTTTTTGTTTGTTTAGAGTCAGGGTATTGCTCTGTCACCCAGACTGGAGTGCAGGGATGGACTCATAGCTCACGGTAACCTCGACCGCCTGGGCTCAAGTGATCCTCCACTCCAGCCTCCTCAGTAACTGGGACTACTGGCATGGACCACCACGTTTGGTGAATTTTTTAAATTTTTAAATTACTGTTTAGGCCGGGCTTGGTGGCTCAGCCTGTAATCCCAGCACTTTGGGAGGCCGAGGTGAGTGGATTGCCTGAGCCTGCGGGTTCAAGACCCGCCTGGGCTTGGCGAGACCTCATCTCTACAATAAATCAAAAAAATTAGCCGGGCGTGGTAGTGCGTGCCTGTAATTCCGGCTACTCGGAAGGCTGAGGCGGAAGGATCGCCGGAGACCCAGCAGGTCGAGGCTGCGGTGGCCGGGAGCGGCCACTGCACTCCAGTCTGGGCGACAGAGTGAGATTCCAACTCAAAAAATAAAATAAAATAAAATTAAAATTAAAATTACTGTTTTTAAAAAATTTTATTTATTTTAGTGTTTGGTGTACAAGTGAGGGTTTGGTACACAAGTAGGCTGCATGCAGGTAAAGTTTGGGCTTCTGAATTTTTAAATTTATATAGAAGCCGGGCTTGGTGGCTCAGCCTGTAATCCTGTGCTTTGGGAGGCTGAGGTGAGTGGATTGCCTGAGCCCGCGGGTTCAAGACCAGCCTGGGCAACTTGGCGAGACCTCATCTCTACAGTAAATCAAAAATGAGCCAGGTGTGTTAGCGCGCGCCTGTAGTTCCAGCTACTCGGAAGGCTGAGGCGGAAGGATCGCCAGAGCCCAGCAGGTCGAGGCTGCGGTGGCCGGGAGCGGCCACTGCACTCCAGTCTGGGTGACAGAGTGAGACTCCAACTCAAAAAAAAAATTTTTTTTTAAATAGAGATGGGGATCTCACTATTGTTCCCCGGGCTGGTCTCAAACTCTTGGGCTCAAGTGATCCTCCTGCCTCTACCTCACAAAGCACTGGGATTAGAGGCTGGGATTGCCATTGCTTTGGAGGAGTTTCAGGAGGAAACAGAGTTGAATGTGACTCAATCTATCATCTTTAACTGGAAACCCCTTTGCATGCTCTTTTTTCTGTGACCTAGAGCTGTCCGCCCTCCTCCCTCCACACCCAGCAGGCCCAGGAAACCTTTGTCTTTTCGTCTTGCAAACCTGGATACAGAATTCAAATCGATTCAAATTCCTCCAAAGAATCTGGAGCAAAAGCATGAGTGAACAATGCAGACTTTCCTGACGCTTACCTATGGAGGACAGAAAGTGGGGTTATATAACTCTTACCCATCCCATGGCAAAGAACTTCAACTCAACTCCTCAAACACCTTAAACATTACTTTCTCCCCCTGTCTCTTTTCTGTAGATATTATTTTTATCCCAAGAAATCTGGAGCTTTGCTCACTCCTTTCTTTCTCTCTGATTGACTCAGTGAGCCTCTCAATTTACCCTATAAAGCAATTCAGCTCAGCCCCTCATTCTGCTTCAAACACACCACTCACTGCAGAACAGGAGACAAGATGATTCATCAGCCTGGGATTGCCCTGTCCTAGGTGAGTTTACCTGTTGTGTATGTGTGTGAGGAGCTGACTTACCCTCATTTCAAGGCACTTTCATAAGTTTCTTCTAAATTAATACCTATGTCTCTCCCAAGAGGTAAACTCATTCCAGCTTCTTAGGATAAAAAAAAAGTTTTCTGTCTCTCTAAACCACCAAAAAAGGATACCTTTTCTCACTCACTAACATTCTTTTCCCAACTAGCTCCTAAGCTTTTTGACTCCACAGACAATAGCTATATATTTTATAATCTGTATAGCACCTAACAATGTTACAAAATTTATAGAAGAAAAGAATCAGTGGGTAGAAAGGATAGATAGAATTTCAATGGAAGAAAAGAGGATTTTCAGAAAAAGTCTATCAGGTTCTTCTACGTTTTTGGTTTTTTATTCTTTTTTTTTGAGTTGGGGGTCTCACTCTATCACTAGCCTGGACTTCCTTGGCTCAGGTGATCCCTCTCATCTCAGACTCCCAAGTAACTGGGGCTACAGGCACTCACAATCATGCCCTACTAATTTTTTTATTTTTTTGTAGAGATGAGGTCTCACTATGTTACCCAGCCTGGTATCGAGCTCCTGGGCTCAAGCAATCCTCCTGCCTAGGTCTCCCAAAGTTCTGGGATTACAGGAGTGAGCCATTGCACCTGGCCATCCCTTTTAAGGAATGTTAAGAAAAGTCCCCATGCAAAAATTTTGCTTATGCCTCTTTAGCCAGAACTTAGTCATGTGGCCACACCTCCTCCAAATGAAGACAGAAAATTGTGAGGTTTTTTTGAGCAGGAGTCTCACTCTGTCACCCGGGCTGGAGTGCAGTGGCACACTCATGGCCACCGCAACCTCAACCTGCTGGGCTCAGGTGA
>NW_007074529.1:26009-35664 GCF_000164805.1 Carlito syrichta
CCTTCCGAGTAGCTGGAACTACAGGCGCGCGCTACTATGCCCGGCTAATATTTTGATTTTTGTTGTAGAGATGAGGTCTCACCAAGTTGCCCAGGCGGGTCTCGAACCTGCGGGCTCAGGCAATCCACTCACTTCAACCTCCCAAGGCGCGGGATTACAGACTGAGCCACCGAGCCCGGCTCTGGCTGATTCTTTTGCTTTACTGTAGAGACGAGGTCTCGCCAGGTTGCCCAGGATGATCGTGAACACCTGGGCTCAGGCAATCCTCTTGCCTCTGCCTCCTATAAGTGCTGGATGCTAGATGTGAGTCACTGAGCCCAGCCAGAAACTTGTGTTTTTAAAGTGCCCCCTGATTTCCATTACTGAGCAGAAAGGGAAAATAGGTATTAGGCAGGCAACTAGAACTTCCTGCCACTGTTCCTCTTGGAGTTTCTGCACGTGATGTCCCATGCATCCCTCGCCCTTGAGTTGTCCTTGGAATCAATCAATAAATGAATACATCATTTTTAGATAAATGTGAGTGACTCAAAGAATGACTTTTAAAAAATGACTACAATTACCATAATACTATAAGAAAGGGATTGGCAGTCGTGGGAAACTGCTTGGGGAGGGGAGACACACGTCATCAATAAGGTACCTAATCTCAAACTAGGTGAAGTGGGGACCAAAGTGAGGCCCAAACTTTACCCGTACAATGACCATTTGTATTGCCAACCCTGAATTGTACCCATCTTTAAAATAAAAATAAATTGACTTTATTTCTAGAGCAGTTTTAGTGTTATTGAATCAGAAAATTTGAACAGAAAGTGCTGAGTTCCCATATTCCTCCCCACCACACACAGTGTCCTCTCTTATTGGTGACTTGCATTAGTGTTGTACAGTTGTCTCAAAATTACATTGATATATTTACTTATTATTATTATTTTTGAGTCCAGTTCTCACTCTTTCTCCCCAGCTGGATTGCAGTGGCACAATCACGGCTCACCGTGGCCTTGACCTCCTGGGCTCAGGTGATCCCTCCGCCTCAGCCTCCCAAGTAGCTGGGACTACAGGTGTACATCACCACTCCTAGCTAATTTTTAAATATTTTTCTAGAGATGAGGTCTCACTATGTTGCCTAGGCTGGTCTTGAACTCCTGGGCTCAAGTAATCCCCCCAACTTGGCCTCCCAAAGTGCTGGGATTACAGGTGTGAGCCACTGTGCCCAGCCACACTGATGTATTACTACCTAAGGCCTACAGTTTACATTAGTTCATTCTATGTTGCATAGTTCCACAGGTTTTGACAAATGCATAATGCCATGTGTCCTACCACGCCAATATCAGTTTCACAGTCCTAAAAACCCACCATGTCCCAGCGATGGGTCCTGTCCTTCCCCTCCGAAACTCCCTGCAAAAACTGATGCTTTTCCTATCTCTATAGCTTTCCCCTTTCCTGACTGTCACACAGTTGGAGCCATGCAGCATGTAGCCTTCTCAGACTGGTTTCTTGCACGTAGTAACGTGCTTTTGAGGTTCCTCCATGTCTTGTGTGACTTGATACCTTATTTCTTTTTCGTTTTGAATAATATCCCATCATACACAGTTTAGTATCACAGTTTAGTTATTCATTTGCCTATTGAAAGACATCTTGGTTGTTTCCAGTTTGTAAATAAAGCTGTTGGCTGGGCACAGTGGCTCACGCCTGTAATCCCAGCACTTTGGGAGGCTGAGGTGGGAGAATTGCTTGAGCCCAGGAGTTTGAGACCAGCCTGGGCAACATAGTGAGACCTCTACCAAAAATTAAAAAAAAATTAGCCAGGCTTGGTGGCACAAGCTTGTAGTCCCTGCTTGATGGGAGGCTGAGACAGGAGGATCACCTGAGCCTGGGAGGTCGAGGCTGCTGTGAGCCATGACGGTGCCACTGCATTTCAGCCTGGGTGACAGAGTGAGACCCTGACTCAAAAAATATATACTAAAAATGAAAATAAAGCTGCTATAAACATTCATGTGCAAGTTTACACGTGATTCTAAGTTTTCTACTCACTTGGGTAAATAAATACCTAGAAGTATGACTGATGGATCCCATTCTTGAATATACACATTTTTTGAGTTGGAGTCCCCCTCTGTCGCCCAGGCTGGAGTGCAGTGGCATGCTCACAACCACCTCAGCCTCGACCTGCTGGACTCAGGCAATCCTTCCACCTCAGTCTTCCAAGTAGCCAGAACTACAGGCATGTGCCACCACACCTGGCTAATTTTTTGATTTATTGTAGAGATGAGGTCTCGTCAAGTTGTCCAGGCTGGTCTTGAACCCCTGGGCTCAGGCAATCCTCTTGTCTCAACCTCTCAAAGTGCAGGTATTATAGACATGAGACACCATGTCTGGTCTCATTTTTATTTTAATTTTCATCTTCCTAATGATTGATGATGTTGAGCGTCTTTTCATGTGCTTATTTGTATATCACCTGTATGTCTGCTTTGGTGTTTATTCCGATCTTTTGTCCACTTTTTAAATGGGTTGTTTTCTTATTGTTGAATTTTAAGTGTTCTTTGCATATTTTGGTTACCAAGCCTTTATCAGTGGTTTTTTTTTTTGAGTTGGAGTCTCACTCTGTCGCCCAGACTGGAGTACAGTGGCCGCTCCCGGCCACCCCAGCCTCGACCTGCTGGGCTCCAGCGATCCTTCCACCTCAACCTTTCAAGTAGCTGGAACTACAGGCGTGCGCTATACCTGTCTAATTTTTTAATTTATTGTAGAGATGAAGTCTCACCAAGTTGCCCAGGCAGGTTTCGAACCCGCGGACTCAGGCAATCCACTCACCTCAGCCTCCCAAGGCGTGGGATTACAGGCTGTATCAGTGTTTTCTAAAAATATTTTTTTTACAAGCTCTTGTCAGACCTTTCTTTGTATTTTCTCTCAGTATATGACATGTCTTTTCAGTCTCTTGTCTAATAAACTTTTTTGGCATAAAGTTGTTCAACATATTTTCTTATTTCTTTTCTTTTCTTTTTTTTTTTTTTGAGTTGGAGTCTCACTCTGTCTGTCGCCCAGACTGGAGTGCAGTGGTCGCTCCCGGCCACTGCAGCCTCGACCTGCTGGGCTCTGGCGATCCTTCCACCTCAGCCTTCCAAGTAGCCGAAATTAAAGGCATGCGCTACCATGCCCGGCTGATTTTTTGCTTTATTGTAGAGATGAGGTCTTGCTGCCCAGGCGGGTCTCGAACCCGCGGATTCAGGCAATCCACTCACCTCAGCCTCCCAAAGGCGCGGGATTACAGGCTGAGGCACCGAGCCCGGCTATTTTCTTATTTCTTTATTTTATTTTATTTTTTTTGAGTTGGAGTCTCACTCTATCACCCAGACTGGAGTGCAGTGGCCGCTCCTGGCCACCGCAGCCTCGACCTGCTGGGCTCCGGTGATCCTTCCACCTCAGCCTTCGAGTAGCTGGAACTACAGGTGCGTGCTACCACGCCCAGCTAATTTTTGACTAATTGTAGAGATGAGGTCTCGCCAAGTTGCCCAGGCGGGTCTCGAACCTGCGGGCTCAGGCAATCCACTCACCTCAGCCTCCCAGATGTGCGGGATTACAGGCTGAGCCACCAACCCGACTATTTTCTTATTTTTTAATATCTCTGCTGCATTTTATCATGTCCCCTCTTATAGCCCTAATTTTTTTTTTTTTTTTTTTTTTTTGAGTCAGGGTCTCATTCTGTCATGCAGGCTGGAATGCAGTGGCATGATCATGGCTCACCACAGCCTAGACCTCCTGGGTTCAGGCGATCCTTCCTTCTCAGCCTGAATAGCTGGGACTCACATCACTACATCCAGCTAATTTTTTATTTTTGAGGGGGTTGGAGTCTCACTCTGTTGCCCGAGTTGGAGTCTCACTCTGTTGCCCAGGCTGGAGTGCAGTGGCACACTCATGGCCACCACAATGGCAACCTGCTGGGCTTAGGCGATCCTTCCGCCTCAACCTGCCAAGTAGCTGGAACTACAGGTACGTGCCACCACGCCCGGCTAATTTTTGATTTATTGTAGAGAGGAGGGCTCGCCAAGTTGCCAAGGATGGTCTCGAACCTGTGGGGTCAGGCAATCTTCTCACCTCGGCCACCCAATGTGCTGGGATTATAGCGTGAGCCACCGCGTCTAGTCTTTTTTTTTCCCTACAGACAAGTTCTTGCTATGTTGCATAGACTCCTAATATTTAAAATTTGATGTTATTTCTCTTTTATACAGATCAATCTAATAGAACTATGTTTTATGAGTCTTTTCAGAGATCTGACCTTAGTTTTATTGTTAATTTCTATTGCATATTTTTAAATTTTATTAACTTTTTTCTAATCTTTGCTATCTTCTTCCTTCTACTATTTTGGTTTTATTTTTTTGTTTTTTCTATATAATGAATTTTTAGTCTTTCTCATTTTCTAGTGTAAAATCATATAAGGTTGTTAATTTACCTTATCCTATATATATATTTTTTGAGTTGGAGTCTCACTCAGTCGCCCAGACTGGAGTGCAGTGGCCGCTCCCGGCCACCACAGCCTCAACCTGCTGGGCTCCGGCGATCCTTCCGCCTCAGCCTTCCGAGTAGCCGGAATTACAGTCATGCGCTACCACGCCCGGCTGATTTTTTGATTTATTGTAGAGATGAGGTCTCGCCAAGTTGCCCAAGTGGGTCTCGAACCCGCGAGCTCAGGCAATCCACTCACCTCAGCCTCCCAAAGGTGTGAGATTATAGGCGGAGCCACTGAGCCCAGCTTACATTCTTGTATATGGTATTCTTATTACCAAAAAATCTAATATATAAATTCCCATTGGAGTTTCTTCTTTGACTTTTTTTTGTTTTGTTTTGTTTTGAGTTGGAGTCTCACTCTTTCACCCAGACTGGAGTGCAGTGGCCGCTCCCGGCTGACTTTTTAGATTTTTAAAAAATTCTATAAGTTTACATATAAGTTAAAAAAAAAAAGAAAAAAGAAAAAAGTTCAGGTGCGGTGGCTCAAGCCTTTAATCCCAGCACTTTGGGAGGCTGAGATGAGAAGACTGCCCGAGCCCGCGGGTTTAAAACCAGCCTGGGTAACATGGTGAGACCTCATCTCTACAATAAATAAATAAATAAATAAAATTAGCTGGGAGCTGGGCTTGGTAGCACGTGTCTACAGTTCTGGCTACTTGGAAGGCTGAGGCGGAAGGATTGCCTGAGCCCAGCAGATCGAGGCTGTGGTGGCCGGCATTGTGCCACTGTTCTCCAGCCTGGGTAACAGAGTGAGACTCTAGCTCAAAAAAAAAAAAAAAAAAAAGAAGGTTCGTGACACGCCTGGGCAAGTGAGATCTCATCTCTACAATAAATCAAAAAAATTAGCCGGGCGTGGTAGCACGCACCTGTAGTTCCAGCTACTTGGAAGGCTGAGGCAGAAGGATCACCAGCGCCCAGCAGGTCGAGGCTGTGGCCGGGAGCGGCCACTGCACTCCAGTCTGGGCAACAGAATGAGACTCCAACTCAAAAAAAAAAACAATTTTTGCAGTTTGCAAACAGTTGCTCAATGGTCTAAATAAAAATTAATTTTCTTAAATCTTCCTTGAGTATTTGAAAAGTATATGTTTTCTCCAATTGTTGGGTGTCTAATTTTGCACATGTTCCCTAGAAAAGGTTAATTCATTGTGTGGAGACATTCCCACAATGATTGGTTGTGACCAAATGCACGTTTGGCTGTTTGTTGGTTGAAAGCCAAAGTTGAGAGGCAACGGTTGATGTAAAGAAGACAGGTTTATTCAAGAGCCAGCAGCCTGTGGAGATGGTAGCCGAATGCCTCAAAAACCACCTTGAGTTCAGGCTGATCAGAAGGTTTTTACCGAGTGAACAGCTTGGGAAAAACCATCTACAGGGATTGGGCAGTTTCTTTGTCCGAGGCCAGGTCACAGTGTTCCTTTAGATATTTGAGAAAACAGAGTTAGTGCACACTTCCCTTTTTCCCCAATGTTAGTCTCCATGGCTGCATGTTTGTTGTTTCTATGTAATCTCCTGATTGTTTCAAAACTATTCTAGCCTACGTACAAGTATCAACAGAAGCCAGAGCTCTCCCTTCCTAGTCTAAAATGAAATTAGTTATGTTAGCCTTTCACCATTTCACTGTTACATGGTGATTTTTGGATATCTTTTCATATTTAAGAGTAGGGTGCTATACTTAAAAAGCTGATTAGCAATTCTGCATGCAGGCTGGTTGTGGTGGCTCACACCTATAATCCCAGCACTTTGGGAGGCCAAGGTGAGAGGATTGCCTGAGCCCACGGGCTCAAGACCAGCCTCGGCAACTTGGCAAGACCTCATCTCTACAATAAATCAAAGATTAGCAGAGTGTGGTGGCACGTGTCTGTAGTTCCAGCTACTTCGAAGGCTGAGGTGGAAGGATCACTTGAATTCAGCAGGTAGAGGCTGCGGTGGCCACAAGTGTGCCACTGCACTCCAGTCATGGCGACAGAGACTCCAATTAAAAAAAAAAAATTCTAGCCGGGCTAGGTGGCTCAGCCTGTAATCCCGCGCCTTTGGGAGGCCGAGGTGAGTGGATTGCCTGAGCCCGCGGGTTCGAGACCCGCCTGGGCAGCGAAACCTCATCTCTACAATAAATCAAAAAATCAGCCGGGCATGGCAGCGCATGCCTGTAATTCCAGCTACTCAGAAGGCTGAGGCGGAAGGATCGCCCGAGCCCAGCAGTCGACGCTGGGGCGGCCGTGAGTGTGCCACTGCACTCCAGCCTGGGCGACAGAGACTCCAAAAAAAAAAAAAAAAAAAATTCTGCATGCACAGATGGATTTTGTTGACTGGACCTTCCATGTAGGTTGAACACTGGCTATAGACCCAGACAATTTGTATGGGATCCCCCAAATGTCAATATTCTGTCGTTCTGAGCTGTCTTTTAAAATTTTACTGATTTTTGGGGGTTTGCTATTATGTTCTTTTTTCTCTCTTCTTTGGGTTAATACATTTTTTACTCCTTTACTCTCATTTAAAAGAAAACATTTTATTGATGTACATATTTATCTAGAAAAGTTGCCACACTTCCCATGTCTCCACTTCCTCGTGCCTGGCTCTGCCCTTCTCACCAGCCATGGAAGCCAGCAGTCTCGGGCTCTCACAGTGCCTGAACTCACCCAGCAGGTCTTCGATATCAAGAACACGATGGCTGCCTGTGACCCCCACGTTGCTGGTACCTCACTGTGGCTGCTGGGTTCCATGGATGGATGTCCATAGAGGAGGTAGACGAGCCAGTGCTCAACATGCAGAACTTTGTGGAATGGATCCCCCAAAACATGAAGATGGCTGTTTGTGATATCCTGCCTCGTGGCCTCAAGATGGCAGTCACCTTCCAGGGGCTCTTCAAGCGCATCTCGGGGCAGTTCATGGTAATGTCTTACCGGAGGGCCTTGGGCCTTCCTCCAGTGGTACACAGGTGAGGGCAGGGACTAGATGGAGTTCACCGGGGCTGAGAGCAACATGAATGACCTCATCTCTGAGTATCAGCAGCACCAGTATGCCACAGCAGAAGAGGAAGAGGATTTTTTTTTTTGAGTTGGAGTCTCACTCTGTCACCCAGACTGGAGTGCAGTGGCCGCTCCCGGCCACCGCAACCTCGACCTGCTGGGCTCCGGCGATCCTTCCGCCTCAGCCTTCCAAGTAGCTGGAACTACAGGCACGCGCTACCAAGCCTGGCTAAGAGGAGAAAGATTTTGACAAGGTGGTTGAAGAGGAGGCCTGAGGCAGAGCCCCAATCACCTCAGTCTTCTCTGTTCCCTTAACCTTATTCCTCATCTGCCCCTTTCCTCTCCCTCAGAATTTGTCTTTGCTGCCTCTATCTTCCCCTCCCCATTTGGGGCATCTAGAACAATGCCCGGCCACATAGTGGGCACTCAATAAATATTTGTTTGTAAAAAAAGAAAAGTTCCCACAAATATGCAACCTGAACAACACCTAAATCAGCACTCAGTGTAAGACCTAGAATGTTATTAGCACTTCGTGAGCCTCTTCACGTCCCCTTCCAGTTACTCATCTCCAGAGGTTAATCACGCCATACACTGACTTCTCATAGCAGGGAAATTTGAGTAGTTCCCGGTTCGGGGTTATTTCGAAGTGTGGGTTTGAACTTTTTTTTGGTATGTTCTTTTAGTGAATATATGCAGACATGTCAGTTGTGAATATATGTAGGAGTGAAATTGTTGGACAAAGTCTTTTTGTATATCTAGCTTTAAAGTGACTGCATCCATTTGTGAGGAGCATATGAGTGTTGTGGTTGCTCCACAGTCTTGCCAATACTTGGTATTGTCTGCCGTTTTTTTTTTTTGAGTTGGAGTCTCACTCTGTCGCCCAGGATGGAGTGGAGTGGCACAATCATGGCTCACCATAGCCTCAATCTCTTGGGTTCAGGTGATTCTTCTGCCTCAGCTTCCTGAGTAGCTGAGACTACAGGCACGCGCCACCACGCCCAGTTAATTTTTTGATTTATTGTAGAGACCAGGCCTCACCATATTGCCCAGGCTAGTCTTGATTTCCTGGGTTCAGGCAATCTTCCCACCTGAGCTTTCCAAAGTGCTGGAATTACAGGCATGAACCACTGTGTCTGGCCCATTTGGTTTTGTTGTTTTTGGTGTTGCAGGGGGTAATCCTCTATATTAACTGGAAATTTATCCCATGGCTACTTATCTGATGGAACTTTGAACACTTTGCCCTGGATTGGAGGCCATATCACATAGAGAACGAGGACAGCAAGCTTTGCAATCAGACATACCAAGGCTTGTTTTTTGAGTTGGGTCTTACTCTGTGGCCCGGGCTGGAGTGCAGTGCCACAATCACGAGGAAAGCCCACAGCCTCGACTCCCTGGGCTTAGGTGGTCCTTCTGCCTCGGCCTTGGGAATAGCTGGGACACAGGCATTACCACATCTGGCTCATTTTCTCAACTTTTTGTAGAGACAAGTCTTGCTATGTTGCCCAGGTTGGTCTCGAACTTCTGGGCTCTAGCAATCATCCTACCTGGGCCTTGCAAAGTGCTGGGATTACAGGCGTGAGCCACTGCGCCTGGTCTCAGACATACCAAGGTTTAATTCCTAGCTACAATGCTGAATTGCCTTAGGAATGTTATTTAACCTTTCTCTCTTTTGCATAAAATGGCACTAATAATAGTTCCAGCACAAGGTGAGCACATAGTCAACAGATGGCAACTATGATTATACCTTATGCTGGTTATTTATGCACATCTTATTTCTCCTTCTCTTTTACACCTTGCAAGACAAAGGAATAGCATATAGCACACATTAGCAGCCTCACAGATAACAGTTGCTGATTAGGACTCATTGAGCAGACGATTTAATATATAAATGGAGGTCGGGTGCAGTGGCTTATGCCTGTAATTCCAGCATTTAGGAGGCCAGAAGGCCGAGGCAGGAGGACTGCTTGAGCCCAGGAGGCAGAGACCAGCTTGGGCAAAATAGTGAGAACTCATCTCTACATATAAAAAAATTAGGCTTGGTGGCTCAGCCTGTAAGGCTCAGTAGCTCAGCCTGTAATCCCACGCCTTTGGGAGGCTGAGGTGAGTGGATTGCCTGAGCCCGCGGGTTCGAGACCCGCCTGGGCAACTTGGCGAGACCTCATCTCTACAATAAATCAAAAATGATCCGGGCGTGGTAG
>NW_007074529.1:35684-44784 GCF_000164805.1 Carlito syrichta
CGGAGCCCAGTGGGTCGAGGCTGCAGTGGCCGGGAGCAGCCACTGCATTCCAATCTGGGCGATGGAGTGAAACTCCAAAAAAAAAACAGCCCCCCCCCAAAAAAAATTAGCTGGGCATGGTGGCTCACATTTGGAGGATCACTTGAGCCCAGGAGGTAGAGACCAGTTTGGACAACATAGCAAGACCTCATCTTTACAAAAAAAAATTTAAAAATCAGCTTGGTGTGGTGGTGTGTGTATGTAGTCCCAGCTACTTGGGAGGCTGAGGCCAACCCCAACTCAAAAAATACACACACACAGAGCCAAAAAATGTATACATTTTAAGAAAGGAAAAACTGTATTAAATTGTAATACTCAATACATACTGATAACAAAAAATGAATACAAGTCATGTTTGAGTCCTGCAATTCCAAGAGGAGCTCAAAGTGGTTACTATCGGCGAGACTTCTGATTACGGTGAACATTTCTTAACAGTTCTCAAAATATGTATACCTTTTTTTAGCACCCTGGCATATATATGGAAGGTACCGTGGCTAGTGCTACAAAAGATGGCATAAAGTATTATAATGACGGCTATAGGATAATATGCGCTGCTAATGAGGACATTAAACACAGCATTCCTATGTGTCGTCCTCATTTAACAGTTAAGAAAATTAATGTAGTAGAGAAACGCTTCCCAGTATAATAAAGAATGAAAATCAGATGTCGCACATCGCATTTGTGAAGGTTTTAGAGGTTTCTCCCTTCAAAAGAAAACAAAAGAAATAAAACCAAAAGTACCATCCCAGAAACAAAAGCACTTTTCTGAAGAGACGTTAAGTCCTTCCAGTTTCAACAGATCCTTTCTTTGTTCAGAGGGGAACGCCGGAAGACTCCAGCGGCCCCAGCACTTCCGTACAAGATGGCGCCGCCCGCTCGCCGCTCCGGCTGGGGTTACGCTTTTCCGGTCTGCGGCAAGAACGGAAGTGGTTACGGCGCTAGTGTATCCGGGTGGGTGCGCGCGGGCGGTTGCGGAGGTTCCAGATTTGTAGCGTGAGGTGCCGCAGGTGTGCGGGCCGGTCCGAGACCGCCAGGTAAGAGAGGATCGAAGACCCTCGAGGCCTTGTCCTCGGGGCGAACGGGGTTTAAGGTTTAGACCAAGAGGGGTCGTGGAGCGGGGGATGTCACCGTGTGGGGGGGTGGATGATGGTGGGGACCCCGTTGCCCACCAGCGAGTTGGTCTTGCCCCCTCCTTTCACTCCCACAGAGAGGGCGCCTCAGTACCCATCCCCCCCGCGGCATCCCACGCCCTCCCCGAGCCTGTCCCTTGCACGCTCTGGTCCTCGTCCTCTTTATTTTATTTTTTTGTGGAGACAGGGTCTCACCAAGTTGCCCAGGCTGGTCTCAAACTGCTGGCCTCAAACGCTCCTCTGGCCTCAGTCTCACAAAGTGCAGGGTTTACAGGCCTGAGCCACCGCCCCCAGTCCTTTCTTTAGGAGCATCTACCAACCCTCAAGGCGTCTTGACCCAGTCAGCTAAGGAGAGGCCCCGCCCAACTTCTGGCACCTCCTGGTCTCTGGGAGTTCGAGGCGTCCACAGGTCAGTTCTTTCCCTCGGTTCTGGGAATCCTCACCTCCTTTCCAACTCTGTCTTCCCAGACTGCTCGTGTGGCTCAGGGCCCTGCTGGGGCAACCTCTTAATCTTTTCACACCTCCAGGATCCTTCAGAACAAGAACCCTAACCATTATGTATTCCAGAACTGACACCTGCTCATTAAAATTCAAACGCCCAAACCTGCATACACGTTTGATATGCTGTTGGACTCAAACTCCCTTATATGCCTGCTCCTTGAAAACAACATCATTTCTACCTAATTAATTTAGTTCTATGACAAGGATAGGAGAAATTGCACTGAAAGGTTTTTGTTACAAGAATTAGGAAGTGCGGGAGAAAACAGGCTTATTAGGGGAAAGGAATGATTACATTTCAAGTTGAGCTTGTTTTCAAAATGTATTTTTAACATATGTATTTTAGTTGCAAGTAATAGCATACAATCCTGTAAAAAATTATGTAATAATTTTAAACGAGATACATTTTTCCTTGATGGTCTCCTATGGGGAGGTGGGCGAGGAAGAAAGAAAGATCCTCTTTGATCTATTTTTTCTTTTTTCTTTTTTTTGAGTCGGAGTCTCACTCTGTCGCCCCGGCTGGATGTGCTTACGGCCACTGCCGCCTCAACCTGCTGGGCTCAGGTGATCCTTCCTCCTCAGTCTTCCAAGTAGCTGGAACCACAGGTGTGTACCACCACACCTGTCTAATTTTTTGATAAATTGTAGAGACGAGGTCTCACCAGGTTGCCCAGGCTGGTCTCAAACCCCTGGGCGCAGGCAATCCTCTTGCCTCCGCCTCCCAAACTGTTGGGACTACAGGCATGAGCCACTGTGCCCAGCTTGATCTATTTTTTTCGTCTTTTTTTCTTTTCTTAACCATTCTCTTCCTCTAAAGTAAGAATTGTTGTCAGTTTGGGTGTATTTTTATATTTCTTTTTCTTTGCATTTATTGACAAATGTGTGTATTATAAGATAGATGTTTACAAATTTATGTGTTAAATTTTTACAAGTGCATATTTTATATATTTGCAACTTGACACTTATACTTAAAAATGGGTCTTGGAATTTTTTCTTTGTCAATATAGAACGATTTACCTTTTCTTTCTAGTTGCTCTGTAAATTCCCTAGTTAAGTTTCTATGGTGTGTGAGATTCTGGAGACCAACTCTAGCTTTTCACTGTTAGACACAGTGTGTGGCAGAGAACATCCTTCCACACACCTCTGTGTGCTCTGAGCATTTCTCAAGGATAGGCCCCAGTGGGTGGAGTGCTGGGTGGCAGTGCGTGGACGCCACATAAATGCCAGGCTGCCCACCAGCAGTGCATTGTGATGTCCACTTCCCCCACGCTCTTGTCAACACTTGATGGTGTCATTCTTTTTTAATTTTGCCAGTCTGATGGATGAACAGTGATTTCTCACAGCTGTTTTGGTTTATATTCCCAATGGCTAGTGAGAGTGAGCATTTTTCTTTGATGATTGACCGTTTATGTTTACTCTTCTCAGAAATGTCTCTTTCTATTGGATTGTCCTTTCCTTATTCTTTTAGAGTAGTATTTTCTATGTTCTGGATTTTGATCTTCTGTTACTTATTTATGTTTTAAGTATTCATTCCCAACTCAGTGCTTTTTTAAGTTGTTGCATATATATATATACACACACACACACACACACATACATATATATATATATATATATATTTTTTTTTTTTTTTGAGTTAGAGTCTCACTCTGTCACCCAGACTGGAGTGCAGTGGCACGCTCCCGGCCACTGCAGCCTTGACCTGCTGGGCTCCAGCGATCCTTCCGCCTCAGCCTTTCAAGTAGCTGGAACTACAGGTGCACGCTACCACGCCCAGCTAATTTTTGATTTATTGTAGAGATGAGGTCTTGCCAAGTTGCCCCGGCGGGTCTCAAACCCGCGGGCTCAGGCAATCCACTCACCTCAGCCTCCCAAAGTGCGGGATTACAGGCTGAGCCACCGAGTCCGGCTGCTTATATTTTAACCATATGACATTTTTGTTGAAACAAGGTTTTACTTGTTTGCCTTTATCGGTCTTTTCTGTGTATTTTTATTTTGTGGCTATCATCCCCAGCCCACTGGTTCTCAAAGGGGAGGTCTTCTGCCCCAGGGACCATTTGGCAAAAAGTCAGTGGACATTTTTGGTTTGCTTAATTGAGGAACCTGTCACCATAGTTTTTTTTAAGATGACTTTATTGAAATGTAATTAATACACTATGCAACTCATTATTCAAAGTGTACACTTCACATAGAGTTGTGCACCCATCAGTGTAATCTAACATTATAACCTTTTCATGACCCCAAGAAGAAATCCATAGCCGTTGGCAGGCACTCCTCATCCTTGACTTTCCTGACACACTGGACTATGTGATGTGGCCTGTTAGGTCGCAAACTTGCACAGCATGTTACTATGGAATGCTGTAGATACTTGGGACTCAGTGGTATTTGTGTATCTAAGCATACTTAAACATAAAAAAGGTGCAGTAAAAATACAGCATAGAAGATAAAAATGGCACACCAGTTGAAGTACTAACTGAACAGAGCCAGCAGAACTGGAAGTTGCTCTGGGTGTCAGTGAGTGAGGGTGAGTGAGTGTGAAGGCCTAGGACATCACTGAGCACTATGTAGACTCTATAAACACTGCACACTTGGGCTACACTAAATTTATAAACAAATTTTATTTTTGCAATAATGAATTAATCGTTGTTTACTGTAACTTTTTTTTATGTTATAAGCTTAAAAATTTTTTAACTCTGACTCGTTTGCAATAGCTCTTAGAACATAAACACGCCGGGCTTGGTGGCTCAGCCTGTAATCCCAGCGCTTTGGGAGGCTGAGGTGAGTGGATTGCCTGAGCCCGCGTGTTCGAGACCTGCTTGGGCAACTTGGCGAGACCTCATCTCTACAATAAAATCAAAAATTTAGCCGGGTGTAGTAGTGCGCGCCTGTAGTTCCAGCTACTTGGCAGACTGAGGCAGAAGGATCGCTGGAGCCCAGCAAGTCAAGGCTGCAGTGGCCGGGAGCGTGCCACTGCACTCCAGTCTGGGTGACAGAGTGAGACTCCAACTCAAAAAGGAAAAAAAAGAACATAAACACATTACACAGTTATACAAAAATATTTTCTTTATATATTTTATAAGCTTTTTCAATTTAAAATATTTTTAAAACCTTTTTAAAAATACATATTTTATTTTAAAGGTGGGGTATAATTCAGAATTAGGTATACTAGTGGACATCGTACTAATAAAGTTTGGGCCTCCCTTGGTCCCCATTTTGCCTGGTTTGAGATTAGGTACCCTAATTGATGTTGTGTCCCCACCCTGGCAGTATTCCAATCCTTACTGCCAATCCCTTTCTTACAGAATTATGGTAAATATTCTGGGTCCACTTATGAGTGAGAACATATGGTACTCTGTTCTTTGTTTCTGTGATAGATCACTAAATATTATAGACTCTAAATCTGTCCAAGTTGCTGCTGTGAAGTCCATATGTTTGTCTGTCTTTATGGCTGCATAATATTCCATCATGTATATGTACCACATTTTTTTTAGCCAGTCTAGTTTTGATGGGCAGCACTGTTGGTTCCATGTGTTTGCGATTGTGAATAGTGCTGCAATAAACATGCGTGTGGGGGTATCTTTTTTGTGGATGATTTGGGTACTTCTGGGTATATTCCAAGTAGGGGGATTGCTGGGTCATATGTGATGTCAGTTTCTAGCTATTTTAATTTTTTAAAACCTTAAAAATTTTTTTGTTAAAAACAAAGACACATAGCTGGGCTTGGTGGCTCAGCCTGTAATCCCGTGCCTTTGGGAGGCTGAGGTGAGTGGATTGCCTGAGCCCGCGGGTTCAAGACCCGCCTGGGCAGTGAGACCTCATCTCTGCAATAAATCAAAAAATCAGCTGGGCGTGGTAGCACATGCCTGTAATTCTGGCTACTCGGAAGGCTGAGGCAGAAGGATCACCGGAGCCCAGCAGGTCGAGGCTGCGGTGGCCAGGAGCGGCCACTGCACTCCAGTCTGGGTGACAGAGTGAGACTCCAGCTGAGAAAAAAAACAAAAAAAAAAACAAAGACACAAAATCCATGCATTAGCCTAGGCCTACAACTGGGCCAAGGCTGTCAATATCACTGTCTTCCTCCTTCGTATCTGACCCGCTGGAAGGTCTTCAGCTGTCACCTCCTAGGATAACTCACCTTCTTCTGGAATATCTCCTGAAAGGCCTGCCTGAGGCTGTTTATAGTTTACTTTTCTTTTTTAGCAGTAGGAGTACACTGTAAAACAATGATAAAAGTATAGTATAGAAAAAAAACATAAACCAATAACTTAGTCATTTATTGCCATACTCAAGTATTGTGTACTAGATGTAATTGTATGTCTTGACTTTTATATGACAGTGCAGGTTTGTTTACACCAGCATCACCACATACATGTGAGTAATACATTGTACCGTGATGTTAGGATGGCAACACCATCACCTGGTGATAGGGATTTTTCAGCTCTGTTATAATCTTACAATCTTAGGGGGCTATTGTCTGTGTGATCTGTCATGAACTGAAATGTTATATCGTGCATGGTTGTATTTTTTTTTGAGTTGGCATCTCACTCTGCCTCCCAGGCTGGAATGCAGTGGCACAGTCATGGCTCACTGCAGCCTCAACCTCCTGAGCTCAGGTGATCCTTCCACCCAGGCTCCTAGTATCTGGGCCTACAGGTGTACACCGTGATGCCAGGCTAATTTAAAAAAAATTATTTTATTTTATTTTATTTATTTATTTTTATTTTTTTGAGTTGGAGTCTCATTCTGTCACCTAGACTGGCGTGCAGTGGCCGCTCCCGGCCACCGCAGCCTCGACCTGCTGGGCTCCGGCGATCCTTCCACCTCAGCCTTCCGAGCAGCCGGAATTACAGGTGCGCGCTACCACGCCCGGCTAATTTTTTTTTTTTTTATTTATTGTAGAGATGAGGTCTCGCCTGCCCAGGCGGGTCTCGAACCCGCGGACTCAGGCAATCCACTCACCTCAGCCAGGTCTCACTGTGTTGCCCAGGCTGGTCTTGAACTCCTAGGTTGGGCTCAAGCAATCCTCCTGCCTCAGCCTCCCAAACTGCTGGAATCACAGTGATGAGCCACCATGCCTGGCATGTATTTTATTTTAGCCCAGTATATTCAGAACATTATTTTAATATAAATATAAAGAATTACTGGAATTCATAGAGATAGAACTTGTAATAGAGGTTGCCAGGGATAGGAGGAAATGGGAGTTGCTGTTTACGGTTTCTGTTTGGGATGATGATAAAGTTCTGGAAATAGGTGATGGAGATGGTTGCACAGCAGTATGAACGTGCTTAACATCCCTGAGTTATACACTTAGAAATGCAGGTAAGTGTATACATGTAGTATATTACATGTATTTTATTTATTTATTTATTATTATTATTATTTTTTAATAATTATTTATTATTATTTTTAAAAAATAATTAATCATAATTATTATGGTTTTGTGGGGTACAGTTAAGGGTTAGGTGTACAATTACGTTTCATTCAGGCACCCTGTTGATAAGAGGTGTTTTCCCAGCCCCAGACAGATATTTGCTACTGTTAATCCCATCCCCCACATGTATTTTATTATAGTAAAAAAGTCAGCTTAAAAACCACTATGGAGGCTGGGCTTGGTGGCTCACATCTGTAATCCCAGCAATTTGGGAAGTGGAGGCAAGAGGACTGTCTGAGTCCAGGGATTCGAGACCAGCCTGGGCAGGTTGGCGGGACCTTATTCTACAATTAAAAAAAAAAAAAATCAGCCAGGCGTAGTGGCACGTGCCTGTGGTTCCAGCTACTTGGAAGGCGGAGGTGGAAGGATCATCTGAGCCCAGCAGGTTGAGGCTGTGGTGGCTGTGAATGTGCCACTGCACCCCAGATTGGGCAATAGAGTGAGACTCTAACTAAAAAATGAAACAAAATAAAATAAAAATATGGAAATTATCAATAAGATATTTTTACTTTTTTTTTTGGTAGTAGGTTTTCAACGTTCACTGTCTGTTTTACACTCATGGTACATGTTCCATGTGCTTAAGATTTCACCTAGCCGGACTCGGTGGCTCAGCCTGTAATCCTGCACCTTTGGGAGGCTGAGGTGAGTGGATTGCCTGAGCCCGCGGGTTTGAGACCCACCTGGGCAACTTGGCGAGACCTCATCTCTACAATAAATCAAAAATTAGCCGGGTGTGGTAGCATGCGCCTGTAGTTCCAGCTACTTGGAAGGCTGAGGTGGAAGGATTGCCAGAGCCCAGCAGGTTGAGGCTGCGGTGGCCGGGAGCGGCCACTGCACTCCAGTCTGGGTGACAGAGTGAGACTCCAACTCAAAAAAGAAAAAAAAGATTTTCACCTGTTTCCTAGTGTCTCACATCCTTCCTGTCCTCGCACATGCTGTTCCTTGTGCCGGGGATGCCTCCTCCTGTCCGCCTCGTGCACCTGGAGAATGTGGGTTCCTTTCTGAATGCCCATGTGGGATGTGCCCTCTCACCAGGTGTTTCTCCGAATAACCCCTGTCTCTGCAGCACGTTTACAGGCGTGGTGTGTTGACGCCAGTGCTTGACTCGTGCTTTGCAACGTGTTCACCGCATGCATTTCTCTTTCCCTGAGTCCTGAATTCTTTGAAGGCAGATTGTGCCCTGTGACTCTTTTTATCCGGAGTCTAGCACATTATCTTATTGAAGGCGCTGTGTACTTGTTTGCTGAATGACTCCTTTGGCTAGAAAAGAACACACGACTCCCAAAACCTCTTCAAATAGAAATGAATCAACAAAAGTACATGTTAGGAGATGTTGTTTTCTTTGAAAACAAAGATTCAGTTTTGTGTAGAAAATGATGTTTAATTGAGAAGAAGGACACGATCAAGATGCAAATTGGTTTCCATGGATGAGACCAACTTGGCTGAAACCAAATATGATTTAGAAAAAGAAGCATTTGGATTAAGTGCAAAATATAAATTACATGTACATATGATGAGGAACTCAGTTTGGTGTCAGTGAATTTCAGTCAACCACAAGCTTTATATGACCCAGCAACGAGATTCTGTTTCTAAAAAATGTATCATTTCACACTTATTTTTTTTTTTTTTTTTTTGAGTTGGAGTCTCACTCTGTCGCCCAGACTGGAGTGCAGTGGCCGCTCCTGGCCACTGCAGCCTCGACCTGCTGGGCTCCGGTGATCCTTCCGCCTTCTGAGTAGCTAGGACTACAGGCACGCACTACCACACCCAGTTAATTTTTTGATTTATTGTAGCGCTATCTCACCAAGTTGCCCAGGCGAATCTCGAACCCGCGGACTCAGGCAATTCACTCACCTCAGCCTCCCAAGGCACGGGATTACAGGCTGAGCCACTGAGCCCGGCTTCACACTTTTTTTTTTAAGATTAGTAACTGTAGTTTATTTAGAAAGTAAATGAGAGAGAGATTGATTCACCTCCCCAAGGGAGGGGAGGGGGCCACACA
>NW_007074529.1:44905-80588 GCF_000164805.1 Carlito syrichta
TCTTGTGTTGGATGCGGGCTGGGTGCCACAATGAAGAGGTACATCAACACCCTTGGAGCTGTGTGGAGGCCTGGCCAGAATAAGGAGTCAGCAGACTGGGTCACCAGAGGACTCTGAGGGAACCGGGAGAGCTAGCTTCACACGTTCACAACTCTTAGGGGCGCAAACACTTTTGTTTTTGCTGAGGCTAACTGAGAGTCACAGAGAGTAATTTCTATGTAGGCAACTTTTACAGCGTGTAGGATTTTTTTAGTCAGAAGCTGTCTCCTTTTTAAACGTTTTAATTTTTGAGTCGGAGTTTTACTCTGATGCCTAGCCTGGAGTGCAGTGGCATGTTCACGGTCACCACAGCCTTGACCTGCTGGGCTCGGGCACTCTTTCTGCCTCAGCCTTCTAAGTAGCTGGAATCACAGGTGTGTGCCACCATGCCTAGCTACTTTTTAAATTAATTGTGGAGACGAGGTCTCACCAAGTTACCCAGGCTGGAGAAACTGTCTCTTAAGGTGACAAACTCTGTTACAGGAGTATTCAGGCAGAGACCAGGTCCTGATCTGACAGGTTTACCATGGAATGGATTCTTGAATTGGATGGGAACTGAACTTGACTCCAGAATGTTAACTCTGTGATTGTTTTCCTTTAATAGGAGTCCTGTGGTTTGTGGAACACCGTAGTGGTAATAGCTAACATTTATTGAACCCTAATGTGCTAAACAACATGCTAAGTAGATTATGTTGGTAATCTTTTTTTTTTTTTTTTTTTTAGTTGGAGTCTCACTCTGTTGCCCAGACTGGAGTGCAGTGGCCGCTCCCGGGCCACCGCAGCCTTGACCTGCTGGGCTCCGGCGATCCTTCCGCCTCAGCCTTCCGAGTAGCTGGAATTACAGGCGCACGCTACCACACCCGGCTAACTTTTTGATTTATTGTAGAGGTGAGGTCTCGCTGCCCAGGCGGGTCTCGAACCCGCGGGCTCAGGCAATCCACTCACCTCAACCTCCCAAAGGCGCGGGATTACAGGCTGAGCCACCGAGCCCGGCTATGTTGGTAATCTTACTTAAGCTTTATAGTAATCCTACATAGTAGGTACTATCCTTTCCATTTTACAGATGAGGAAGCTGAAGCTTAGAGAAGTTTAGTAAATTGCCACGTTCGTATCAGTAGCAAATGACAGAGACTGGGTTTGGATGCAGATTATTTGATTCTAGGGCCTGTGTTATTGTCTATCTTATACTACTTTCTGAACACTTTCAACATAATTGTTTAATTCTTTAAAATGTGATTTATTCCAGGAATGTGATTGTGTTTCTTATCAAGTGGGATATTTACATTGCCTGTCTCAAAAGAGCACTGTTAAAAAACTTGTATTTTTTTAGGCATGGTGGCTCACACCTGTAATCCTAGCACTTTGGGAGACAGAGGTGAGAGGATTGCCTGAGCCCAAAAGTTTGAGTCACTGTAATAAATTTTTAAAAATTAGCCAGGTGTGGTGACGTGTACCTGTAGTTCCAGCTACTAGGAATGTTGGGGCGGCAGTATCCATGAGAGTGCTACTGTACTCCAGCCTGGGTGACAGAATGAGACGCCGACTCAAAAGCAAACAAACAAACAAACAAAACCTTTGTATTTTTCTAATTATGAATATACAGTACTTGTATAGAATTTGGAAAATAAAAATTGTTCATAATCCTGCTACCTTTAGGCAACCACTGTTAAGAGGTTGATGTTCAATTATTATTATTATTATTATTTTTTTTTTTTTTGAGTTGGAGTCTCACTCTGTCACCCAGACTGGAGTGCAGTGGCCGCTCCCGGCCACCACAGCCTCGACCTACTGGGCTCCAGTGATCCTTCCGCCTCAGCCTTCCAAGTAGCTGGAACTACAGGCGTGTGCTACCACGCCCGGCTCATTTTTTATTTTATTGTAGAGATGAGGTCTCGCCAAGTTGCCCAGGTGGGTCTCGAACCAGCAGGCACAGGCAATCTACTCACCTCAGCCTCCCAAAGGCGTGGGATTACAGGCTGAGCCACTGAGCCTGGCTGTCTTATTATTATTTTTTAGTTGAAGTCTCACTTTGTCACCCAGGCTGGAATGCAGTGGCACGCTGTTCACAGCCACCACAGCCTTGACCTGCTGGACTCAGTTGATCCTTCTGCCTCAACCTTCCATGTAACTGGAACCAGGCATGTACCACCACACCCAGCTAATTTTTTGATTTATTGTAGAGTTGCAGTCTTGCCGTGTTGCTCAGGCTGGCCTTAAACACCTGAGCTCAGGTGATCCTCTTGTCTTGGCCTCCCAGAGTACTGGGATTGCAGGTGTGAGCCATCACACCTGGACTGATGTTCAGTTATTTTTATTTTTTATTTATTTATTTTGAGTTGGAGTCTCATTCTGTAAGCTAGATTGGAGTGCGGTAGCATGCTTACAGCTACCGCAGTCTTGACCTCCTGGGCTCAGGTGATCCTTCTGCCTCAACCTCCCAAGTAGCTGGAACTATAGATGTGTGCCCCCCTGTCTGGCTAATATTTTTGATTTGCTGTAGAGAGGTCTTGCCACGTTGCCCAAGTTGGTCTTGAACCCCTGGACTCAGGCAATCCTCTTGCATCTGCTTCCCCAACATGTTGGGATTACAGGCATGAACCACCGTACCCGACCCACTTTTTGTATTTTTTTTTTTTTTTTGAGTTGGAGTCTCACTCTGTTGCCCAGACTGGAGTGCAGTGGCCGCTCCTGGCCACCGCAGCCTCGACCTGCTGGGCTCCGGCGATCCTCCCGCCTCAGCCTTCCAAGTAGTTGGACCTACAAACGCGCGCTACCACGCCCAGCTAATTTTTTATTTATTGTAGAGATGAGGTCTTGCCAAGTTGCCCAGGCGGGTCTCAAACCCGCGGGCTCAGGCAATCCACTCACCTCAGCCTCCCAAAGGCGCGGGATTACAGGCTGAGCCACCGAGCCTGGCCACTTTTAAAATTTTTTAGTTGGAGTCTCACTCTGTCATCCAGGCTAGAGTGCAGTGGCACAGTCACGGCTCACTGCAGCCACGACCTCATGGTCTCAGGTGATTCTCCCGCCTCAGCCTCTCGAGTGACTGGGACTACAGGTGTGCAAAATGTCACCTGACTAATTTATTTTTTATTTCTTGTAGAGGTGAGGTCTTGCTATGTTGCCTAGGCTGGTCTCAAACTCCTGAGGTCAAGCAGTTCTCCCCCTCAGCCTCTCAAAGTGCTGGGATTACAGGTGTGAGCCATCACACGTGGCCAGATGTTCAATTCTTTTATACAAAATATTCAAAAATAAGAATGGCCGACTGTTTCAGTAATGGGAGATGGTGAGAGGTCTGGATCCCAGAGCAAACCCTTGGCAAGGTTCGATCTCTGGCTCCCAGCCCAGTGTTGAGCCATATTGCCTCTTGCCAGCACCAAGCTTAGAAAGGGAATTTGAGATCGTTATCATAAAAATGTTAAATACCTCTAACTGAGATTCATTCATTCAGCAAGCATTTGCTGAGTATTATCAGCTCTGTGCTAGTCACTGGAGATGTGGTGGTGACAAGCAGTTAAGGTTCCTGTTCTTATGGGTTTTACTTCTAGTGGAAAAGATAGACGGTGGATGAACCAACAGAGGTGCTGCCATCAGTCAGGCCCACAGGAGAAACATCAGAACTATCCCTGACTTTTTATTTTATTTTATTTTTTGAGTCAGAGTCTCATTCTGTCGCCCAGGCTGGAGTTCAGTGGCACACTCATGGCTACTGCAGCCTCAACCTTCTGGGCTCAGGTGATTCTTCCGCTTCAACCTTCCAAGTAGCTGAATTACAGGTGGAATTACAGCTATTCTTATTTTTGAAATTTTTGTATAAAAGAATTGAACATCTGGCCACGCATAATGGCTCACACCTGTAATCCCAGCACTTTGAGAGGCTGAGGGGGAGAACTGCTTGACCTCAGGAGTTTGAGACCAGCCAGGGCAACGTAGCAAGATCTCATCTCTACAAAAAATAAAAAATAGCCACCATGTCTGGCTAATTTTTTGATTTATTGTAGAGATGAGGCTACAGGTTGCCCATTTATTGTAGAGATGAGGACCAAGTTGCCCAGGCTGGTCTCAAACCTTGGGCTCAGGCAGTCCTCTCACCTTGGCCTCCCAAAGTGCTGGGGTTACAGGTATGAGCTGATCCCTGACTTTTAACAAATGCATACTCCTGTGTAACCCGAGCCCCATCAAGAGGTGGAACTTTACCACCATTCCAGAAAGTTCCTCATGCCTGAAATGCTCTTCCTTAGAATCTGGCATGATTGGCTCCTTTGGTCACTGACAGCTCAGCTTAAATGCCTCTTTCCTGTCCCTCCTTCCCCCAGAAGCAACCACTGTTTAGATTTTTTCTACCATAGAGTAGTTTTAGCTGTTCTAGAACTTTAGATAGTACCATATGAATCTCTTCTGTACCTGGCTACTTTAGCTCAGCATAAAGTTATTTGAGACTGTCGGTTTTGCATGTGTCAGTAGTTTATTCCTTGTTATTGCTGAGTGGAACTCCATGGTATGAACGTGCCACCTGGGTTTATGAATGAAATTGCTGTAGACATTCTTATACAGGTCTTTTTTGTGGATAGATTTAATTTATCCAACTTGGGACTCAGAGGATGGTACCAAATGTGACCCTCTTAAAACATTCCAAATCTTTTAGATTGGAAAATATAGTTCACTTAGAAAGTAGATTAGGGAGAGAGAAAGGAAAGAGTCACCTCACCTCCCCATGGTGGGAAGGGGGCCAAAACATGGCCTGGCCAGAGTTCAAAGAACAGCATGATCAGGCCAGAACTTGTTAAGCATGGCTCCAATTTTTTTTTGGTTTAGTTTTTTGTTTTTTTAAGTGGGGAGGGGACAGAGTCTCACTTTGTGGTCCAAGCTGGAGTGCAGTGGTGCCATCCTGGTTCACTGCAGCCTTGACCTCCTGGCCTCAAGCAATTCTCCCACTTCAGCCTTCCAAGTAGCTGGGATTACAGGTACATGTCACCATGCCTGGCTAATTTTTGTATTTTTTGTAGAGATGAGGTCTGGCTATGTTGCCCAGGCTGGTCTCGAACTCCTGGGCTCAAGTGATTTTCCTGCCTTGGCCTCCCAAAGTGCTGGGATTGCAGGCGTGAGCTCCCACACCCAGCATCTAGATCTTTATTTCATGAATATTGGAGTTTCTCTGTCCATTCTCCATGTCTCTGCTGTATTGTGTTTTCTTCCTCTTTATCTCTCTGTGCCACATTTTGGTGACTTCCTCAGACTTTTTTTCTTCAATTCATTCTCTCTCCATATGTCTGATCTGATGTTTAACCTATTGAGTATTGAGTTTAAAATTTTTTTGATTAACCGGGCTCGGTGGCTCAGCCTGTAATCCCACGCCTTGGGAGGCTGAGGAGGGGATTGCCTGAGCCCGCGGGTTCAAGACCCGCCTGGGCAACTTGGTGAGACCTCATCTCTACAATAAATCAAAAAATTAGCCAGGCATGGTAGCGCACGCCTGTAGTTCCAGCTACTTGGAAGGCTGAGGCGGAAGGATCGCTGGAGCCCAGCAGGTCGTGGTTGCGGTGGCCGGGAGTGGCCACTGCGCTCCAGTCTGGGTGACGGAGTGAGACTCCAACTCAAAAAAAAATTTTTTTTGCTGATTAATATTTTTCATATCTAGAATATCTGCATTTAAAATTTTTTGTCTCCTGTACATGTTTTAGATACTATTTCTTTAATAGCTCTGAATATTCTTCTTTTCATGTCCCTGTTAGACCACAGGTATGGAAGTCTTTGATGCTCTATGAACTGTTTTTATTGGCTTTAGGGCTTTGTTTTGATTCATCTGTGAATCCTCTTCTGGGGATTCCATGACTGTCTTCCATGACTGTCACGCATGTTTCCTATGAAGCAGAAACACACATATACATGCTTTTTATGATGGACTCTGTCTGGTTCCAGCAGGGCTTATTCATTCCAGGGCAGTTTTAATTTAGTGTCTTTCCTGCTATTAGGCCCACGTGAACTTGGACCCTCCCTGCTCCAAGTGTAGGTGTGAGGGATTCCCTCCTGTGAGAGGCTCTGTTCACATGATTAGTCTGAGCCCAGGTGGATGGGCACTTCAGATCTCTGTTTGTGGACAGGGTGGCACACTCCAGGATTCCAGCTGTGTCCCGGGCCTGTGGCTTAGACTTCTGTCCCTGGGTGGGTGACATACCTTGGTGCTGGACTGGGGTGAGTTTGGCCTCTGCCAAGTCTCATCTCCTCCCACTGTGGGTTCTCATTTTTGTTTCTGGCACTTGATGATTCCCCTCTCTCTCTCTTTTTCTTTTTCTTTTCTTTTTTTTTTTGAGTTGGAGTCTCACTCTGTCGCCCTGACTGGAGTGCAGTGGCACGCTCCCGGCCACCGCAGCCTCGACCTGCTGGGCTCCGGTGATCCTTCCTCCTCAACCTTCCAAGTAGCTGGAACTACAAGTGCGTGCTACCACGCCTGGCTAATTTTTTGATTTACTGTAGAGATGAGGTCTCGCCAAGTTGCCCAGGTGGATCTCGAACCCGCGGGCTCAGGCATTCCACTCACCTCAGCCTCCCAAAGGCGCGGGAGTATAGGCTGAGCACCGATCTCGGCCTCTTTTTCTTTATTATTATTATTATTATTTTTTAACTTAGTTGTGTATTACATTTTTATCTTTTTAATGTTTTCACCAGCATTCGTGTTTAGAGTGGGAGAGGAAGAATTTTTTTGTGTCTTCTCAGATTATTTTAACCAGAAGTTTCTCTGCACAAGTTATTTAATTTCATGAACCCTCAGTTTCCTCTTCAATAAAAGTCCTAGAAGAGATGCATAGGAAGGACCTAGTACAGTTTGTGAAGTAAAGTGTTTTTGAAAACAGCATAGCTGCTGTGTTTCCATTTTTCATTATTATACTAATTGCTGATTTCTTTTTTCTTCTCTAGTAGCTGAATATCTCTATAGGCATTATGATCCAGGTTTGTTGTAAATATGAAATTATTTAAAAAAATTTGTTGTTGCAACTTTTGAAAAGCTATAATAACAGTGCACACCAAGTGGACACCTTGAGCCGTGGAGGAGTGTAGGCAGGATGCAGATGGTGGCTCTGTCTCTGGGCAGCTGGGTTTTAGGCTGGAGCCCACAGATGAGTAGTCCAGAGTGTTTTGTCTGACTGGCACAATAGGTTTTAAATCTGCATATTTATTGCCGACACTTAAAAGTGGTGACATAGGCATAGGCCAGGCGCGGTGGCTCAAGCCTGTAATCCCAGCACTTTGGGAGGCAGAGGTGAGGTTTGAGAACAGCCTGGGCAACTTGGCGGTACCTCATCTCTACAATAAACCAAAAAATTATCCAGGCGTGGTAGCGCGCGCCTGTTTTTCTGGCTGCTTGGAAGGCTGAGGTGGAAGGATTGCCTGAGCCCAACTAGTCGATGCTGGAGTGTCCGTGAGCGTGCCACTGAACTACAGCCTGGGAGATGGAGTGAGACTCCAACTCAAAATAAATAAATACATAAAAATAAAAGTGGTGACATTTCATGTAAAATGCAGATACCTGACGCCTGGCTACGCAGAGTGCCAGGCCACGCTCTTCTTTACAGGGTCAATCCGCTCTGCTGGATTCTGGGCCAGGCTTTCTCCTTGTCCCTGGGCCAGGGGCCACTTACCATTTACTGTTGTTATTTTAGGAGTGCAGTGATAGGGTTCTTGAAAATGGGAAAACAAAACATACATGGAGAAAGCCCCTAGCTTGATTCGTTTATTAACGTGGGCCTGGCCCTGTGGATGGCTCAGTTTGCAGCCTCCCCCAGCACCTTGGAGCTCTCTCTAAGCTCCGCCCTTCTGTTTTCTTTTCTCTCTTCTCTTTTGTGCTGTCCTGCTGTACCCTGCAAGAAAGAATGGACTCCGTTTCTATGGAGAACTGTGAGATTTCTGGAGCAACAGCAAGTGTTTCCTTAAGCCTGTTTCCTCCACTCCCCCACTGCCCACACCTTCCAGAGAAGTGAGAAAATTGCCCCACCAACTTACTGATGGTTGAAATTTTTTTTTTTTAATTGAGAAGCAAAAGCTTTCACTCAACTGTTAGGCATTAAAGGTTTAAAGTGCAAACACTTTGAAGAAGATCCATTAAAAAATCACAAATCAGCAATTGGAAGTGAGAATCTAGCTTATTATTTTGTCTGATATGATTTTACATCGGTATGGGAGCCCTGGGCCACTGTCAGAGGGCAGGGACCTTTCTGGAGCAAGGATGGATTTAGGCATGGAGGACAGAGTACAAAAATGAAAAAATTAAAGTATTACTGTTTCCTGTAGAAATGTATAGCAGTTGTTTTAGTTTGTAGACACAGAGATTATAAATGGGACCCCGTTTAGGAGAAAGCTTGTTTATATTCTGTATAAATATCTTTTTGCATTTGTTTTGCAGATTGTGGGATTAGTGATGTACCTTCCTAAACAGTAACAGAGTTGAAAATGTCTAGACAGAACTTGGTGGCTTTGACAGTGACCACCCTTCTGGGTGTGGCTGTGGGGGGGTTTGTCCTCTGGAAAGGCATCCAGCGTCGGAGGGGTAAAAGCAGTCGGGCCACCCAGCAGCAGCTGCAGGAGGGGCCAGGCAGTCGTGAGCCACCCCCTGCGAATGAGGCCCAGCTGCCCCCCAGTGCCCCCCAGGCCGCGTGGCAGGAGCAGCTCCTCCAGGCAGAGGTGGTGACGGTGTCTCAGGAGGCCGAGTGGGATCACGTCGAGTCCTTGCTTAGACGTGAGCTAGAAGATCTTCCAGTGCTTGGCATCGACTGCGAGTGGGTAAGTTAAAAAGCAAAAGTCAAGAAACATATCTGTCTTCCACTTTTCCAACGAGGAACCTTGGGTGGTTAAGCAGAGAGTAAGGCAAGGAACAGCTAGCTTGTCCTCAGCTTGCTTGTGAGTCGGTCTTAGCCGCTGCCCACCTCAGGATGGGGAGTGCTGGTGATCAGTGTTCTGAGCTACACAGACCCGACAGTTCTGTCTCCACCACTTATTCTGGGGGCTGGGGCAGGCTGCTCACCTCTCTTTGTCTCAGCTGACTGTTCGTAGTAGGGGTGCCATGGTACCTGCCTCCTCCAGTGGCTTATCTGAGAATTCCTATAGACAGCCCCTCTAAAGGCTTCAGTACAGTTTTAACATGCAGAATGTGCTCATTAGCTATTAGCCACTATTAATGTCTCTAATAGCATTTTCATAAGGATATCTTCATGGAGAAGATGTTGAGGCCTGTTTATGTAGGAATTATTACTTGAATTTTAAAAGATAACAGTGTAACCCCTTTGGATCCCCTCCCACTCTGGGAGCTTTTCTGTCCTCTTAATAAATCCTGCTTTCTCACTAAAAACAACAAAAAAATAAGATAAGATAACAGCTGACATTTGAAACATTGTCTACTTAAAACTTTGCACTCATCCGCGCTGGGTGACTCAGCCTGTAATCCCAGTGCTTTGGGAGGCTGAGGTGAATGGATTGCCTGAGCCTGCGGGTTCAAGACCTGCCTGGGCAACTTGGTGAGACCTCATCTCTACAATAAGTCAAAAACTAGCTGGGTGTGGCAGCACGCGCCTGTAGTTCCAGCTACTTGGAAGGCTGAGGCGGAAGGATCGCCGGAGCCCAGCAGGTTGAGGCTGCAGTGGCCGGGAGCGGCCACTGCACTCCAGTCTGGGTGACAGAGTGAGACTTCAACTCAAAAAAAAAAAATAATAATAAATAAATAAAACAACAAAAAACAAACTTTGAACTCTGCTGTTTTGCTTGCGTAATCTAATTTAATTTTCATAGCACAGGCATAACTCTGAGGTAGTGTAAGTTTGGTTCCAGACTACTGCAATAAAACGAATACTGCAATAAAGCAAAGCTTGTGTGTTCTTTGGTTTCTCAGTGCATATAAAAGCTTTGTGTACACCATACTATAGTCTACTAGGTGTGCAATGGCATCATTTCTAGAGAATGTACATACTTTAATTAAAAGTGATTTATTGCTTAACAGTGTTGATCATCTGAGATTTCAGCGAGTTGGCTTTTGGTATGTGTTGAACTCGTGTTGGATGCCACATCTCCCTTCATGTGTGACTGCATTTTTCTGATTGCTGTCACAAAGAAGCCTCTTGAAAAAGTCAATCACTCTTGCTCTCTTGATTCCTCCATCCCTGTTCCACTTTCTGTTTCTTTTTTTTTTTGAGTTGGAGTCTTACTCTACCACCCAGGCTGAAGTGCAGTGGCATGCTCACGGCCACACAGCCTCGACCTGCTGGGCTCAGGTGATCCTTCTGCCTCAGCCTTCCAAGTTGCTGGAGCTACAGGTGTGCATCACAAAGCCCAGCTAATTTTTTGATTTATTGTAGAGACGAGGTCTCACTGTTGCCCAGGCTGGTCTCGAACCCATGGGCTCAGGCAGTCCTCTTGCCCTGGTCTCCCAAAGTGCTGGGATTACAGGCCTGAGCCACTGTGCCTGGCTCACTTTCTGTTTTGTCCACATTCATGTGAGGGCTTGTTTGGTTATTATTGTTTTTTTTTTCTTGCTTTGTATAGCCAGTATTTGTTTAGATTTATCAAAGTGTTTACCCTTTCTTTGCTTGTCTTTTCTTATATCTCAGACTTTTTGGGGATCTTTTTCCTTATGGTCATTTCTGGAAAGCTCGTGGATAATGAACTGTCTTTGTCATTCTGAAAATGTCTTTATTTTGCTCCTAATCTTTTTTTTTTTTTTTTGAGTTGGAGTCTCACTCTGTCACCTAGACTGGAGTGCAGTGGCCACCCCTGGCCACTGCAGCCTCCACCTGCTGGGCTCCGGCAATCTCCTTCCGCCTCAGCCTGCCAAGTAGCTGGAACTACAGGCGCACACTACCATGCCCAGCTAATTTTTTGATTTATTGTAGAGATGAGGTCTCACCAAGTTGCCCAAGCGGGTCTCAAACCCGCAGGCTCAGGCAATCCACTCACCTCAGCCTCCCAAGGCATGGGATTATAGGCCGAGCCACCGAGCCCGGCTTGCTCCTAATCTTGAAAGACAGTTTCTGTGACTCTAAAATTCTAGCTTGGCAATTTATCATTTTCAAGAGAGTATTCCAGGCTATTTTTCTTTTTTGAGAAACTTACCCATGGCAGGTCTTTTTGCCATGAATCTTCCTTTTTGCATCTCTTCTTCTCACTAATAAACTGTTTTAAAACAAAACAAAACAACAAAAAAAAATATGTCACTGTCTTCTGGCTTCTATTGTTGCTGTTGAAGATAACTTCATCTACGTGTTGATTCTTGGTAGATACTTGAGTTTTTTCATAGTTCTCTTTAAGACTTTCCCTTTGAGTTTGTGGTTCTGAAGGTTCACTGTGATGAGTCTAGGTGTTTTCTTTTTGTTTTTCCAGCCTGGGATTCAGAGAAGTATCTGGACGTGAGGGTTGATGTCTTTCATCAACTTAAGAATTCTCTTTGAAGATTGCCTTGATTCTGTTTGTTTTCTTCTTCTTTCTTGCTGGCATGTGACGTTTAATTGTCTTAGTCTTTCCAGATTCATTCTCCATACTTTCTTCAGGTCTTCTTCACAGTTCCCGTTTTCTTGAGGTAGCTTTGTCCAATCTGCTGCTTAACTTGCCCCTTGAGTCTTTTTTTTTTTTTTTTTTTAGCCTTTTAGTGGTATGACACATCAAGAAAAGTGCCTGAAACAAAAATAAACAGCTAAGTGGTGTGTGCAGAGAGAGCAGCTGTGTAACTGAAGCTGGGCCAAGAAGCACAAGATTTGGAGGACTCCAGAAGCTCCCTTGGTGCTCCTTGCAGTTACTATCCTCCGAGGGCCTTTGTATTCTGTTTCATACTAACTTCTTTCTCGTTTTCTTTTATTACTTAGGCATGCCACCCTAAGCACTGTAATTTAGTTTTGTCTTTTAAAAAATTTAATATAAATGAACTCATTGAGTATATATTGTTTGTGTCCAGTTTTTTTTGACAGATGTGTTTATGAGATTTATCTATGTTGTGTCTCACTATGATTCACTGCCATATAGTATTCCATTGTACAGACATACCATGGTTTATTTGTCCATTCCATTATTGGTAGGCATTTGGGTGATTTACATTTTGGGACTTTTGCAAAGAATGCTGCAAATGAATATTTACACATGATTATTGGACATATGTACCTATGAGTGGAGTTCTGGGTCTGTGTGTGTGTGTGTGTGTGTGTGTGTGTATATGCACACGTGCCCGTGTGTGTGTCTTTGACTTATATAGATGATGCTAAATGGTTTTCCAAGGTGGTTTAATGTTACCTTTCCATATGAGTGTTCAGCTGTTTCCCCAAGTAGTGGCACTAATTCAACCTCTCTTTATTACAGGCCTGAGCTACTGCGCCTGGCCCATTTCTCTAGTTTTGATAGATGTAGGTCCTGAGAAGTATTTCTTTGTATTAGTAAACAGTGTGCTCTACAAATATGATAGTAAATGGAAGATGCCAGTTGGCTTCACCTGAGGAGACATTGTGGTGAATTAGAGAAGTCAGGCCTCATATAAACAAGGAAGCTGCCCTCAAGCCAAGTGTTGCCAAATTGTCCAGTTCTTTAAAGAGAGGCCTAGGAATTGCATTTTTAGAAATGTGAACTCTGTTAATTAAAAAATTCCGAAGCCAGGCTCGGTGGCTCAGCCTATAATCCCGTGCCTTTGGGAGGCTGAGGTGAGTGGGTTGCCTGAGCCTGCGGGTTCGAGACCCGCCTGGGCAAGCGAGACCTCATCTCTACAATAAAATGAAAAAATTAACCGGGTGTGGTAGCGCACGCCTGTAATTCCGACTACTCAGAAGGCTGAGATGGAAGGATCGCCGGAGCCCAGCAGGTCGAGGCTATGGTGGCCAGTAGCGGCCACTGCACTCCAGTCTGGGTGACAGAGTGAGACTCCAACTCAAAAAAAACAAAAACAAACAAAAAAAATTCTGAAACACGTTTTTAAATATGTGGAGATCAGAAATAATATAATAATAAAAACATGTCTGTGAGTCAGCAGTTGGGCCGATGGGCCACTCCTTTGTGTCCTCTAGCCTACATTCTTTTCCTGTAATCTCATCCAGTTTTACGGTTTTAAGCATAACTGATATGCTGCTGACTCCACATGAGAACTCCAGCCTTTATTTATTTATTTTTGAGTTGGAGTCACTCTGTCACCCAGGCTGGAGGGCAGTGGCACTCTCCCGGCCACCGCAGCCTTGCCCTCCTGGTCTGTGGCGATCCTTCCACCTTCCAAGTAGCCAAGACTACAAGCACGCACTACCACGCCCAGCTAATTTTTTTGATTTGTTGTAGAGATGAGGTCTAGCCAAGTTGGCTGGGTGGGTCTTGAACCTGTGGGCTCAGGCAATCCTCTCACCTTGGCCTCCCAAAGTGCTGGGATTGCAGGCTGAGCCACCAAGCCCGGTGGAACTCCAGCCTTTAGATCCACCTGTCTACTTGATATCTGCCCTTGAATGCCCATTAGTCATCTCAAACTTGTGCTTTTTCTTCCCAAACCTGTGTCTTCTCTAATCTTCCTCACTTAAGATTAGAATAGGGGGACATCCTTTTCCCTAAGTATTGTTCAACAGGCTGGTGATGTGGTTGCAAGTCAGAAATAAACAGGCAGTTAAATTCCTTTAATGAAAAAATTCCTTTAATGAAAAAGTATGTGATAATTCAAACAGGTGGTTCTACAAAGCAGGAAATAACACAGCATGCCACTAGGTAGGGGTGTGGGTTCCCAGATCCCTAACTGTGAATAAGTCGCCTGGGCAAGGTGGGGGTCCTGTCCTATTTAGATACTGGCACTGCCTTCCTCCTGAGGTGGTGGGGTAGAGATGTTGAATACTTTTCTGGTCCCCTGACTCCTTGATCTTTCTGGTACTCTGGCCACAGATGTCGTTGCTCAACAGGTGTAAATAATTGATGCATTTTCCTGAGACTGTCCTTTTCAGGCCAGACCTCTGGCCTGCCTGGGTTCACTTCCTTCCCCTTAATTGAACCTTTCCTTCCCATTTAGGAGCACTGTCAGTGCTGTCCTTAAGAAGTTGGAATCTCTTGCTTCTCCACTTCTCCTCTCTCTGCCTTGGCCCAGGCCTTAGTGTCTCCACTTGGGTCATGGCAGCTGCCTTCTCCTGACTGCCCCCCTGCTTTGACCCTTCTGCACTTGCAATCCTTTCTCTGTACAGTAACCAAAGTGGGCTTTTACAGATTTCAAAATGCAGCTCGTCTACAGCCATAACACCCTAAACGCGTCCAATCTTGTCTAAAAATGCAGATCACAGGATAGAAATAAAAGAAAAAAAAATGCAGATCAGGTCATGTTCGTCCTCTGCCTGAGACCTCCCATTGCCTAGAGTAAAACCCAGGGTGTCTTTTAACTACGTAATGCCCGGCTTCCCTCCCGTTACTTAGTTGTTTTCCTCCTACTCTCTTCTGTCCTCCTCTTGTTGAATTGCAGCCATGCTGGGCTTCATCCTGTGGCTTGAACAAGGCAGGCTCTTTCCTATCTCAGAGTCTAGTCTAAGCTTAACTGAGAAATCAGCTCCACAGGCAGGGGGAGCACGTTAGCTAACCTGTTCCAGTCCAGAGGAGGGTCCCATATTATTCATCACTCTCTGCTGCCCTCCAGGGGTCATTTAAAGAATCATGAGGCAGAACTTTGGGAGGCCAAGGCAAGTGGATTGCCTGAGCCCAAGGGTTTGAGACCCACCCGGGCAACTTGGCGAGACCTTGTTTCTACAATAAATCAAAAATTAGCCGGGCGTGGTAGCGTGCGCCTGTAATTCCGGCTACTTGGAAGTCAGAGGCGGAAGGATCACTAGAGCCCAGCAGGCTGAGGCTGCGGTGGCCGGGAGCGTGCCACTACACTACAGTCTGAGTGACATAGTGAGACTCCAACTCAAAAAAAAAAAAAAAAAAAGAATCATGAGCCAGCTGGGCATGGTAGCTCACGGCTGTAAATCCTAGTACTTTAGGAGGCTAAGGTGAGAGGAGTGCCTGAGCCCATGGGTTTGAAACCAAACCGGACAACTTGGTAAGACCTTGTCTCTACAATAAATCAAATAATCAGCTGGGTGTAGTGGCGTGCACCTGTGGTTCCAGCTACTTGGAAAACTGAGGCAGAAGAATTGCCTGAGCCTAGCAGGTTGAGGCTTCAGTAGCCTTGAGTGTGCCACTGTACTCCAGCCTGGGCAACAGTGAGACTCTGACTCAAAAAAAAAAAAAAAAGAAAAGAAAAGAATCATGAGCCTTTCCAGAAACTTAATCAGCTCTGAAATTTTAAGGATAATGAGGCTAAAATGGATTATCCTCTGGCTTCCCTGAAAGGAGGAATCACTGAAACACAGATAAGGGTTAGAAATTTTGTCTATATGCTGAAGCCCAGCAGGTCGACACTGGGGTAGCTATGAGTGTGCCACTGCATTCCAGCCTGGGCGACGGAGTGAGACTCCAACTCAAAAAAAAAAAAAAAAAAAAACCCAAGAAATTTTATCTATAATTATTGATAGAGGCTGGACATGGTGACTCATGCCTGTAATCCTAGCACTTTGGGAGGCCAAGGTGGGAGGATTGCTTGAGCCCAGAAGTTTGAGACCGATCTGGGCAACATAGCAAGACTTTGTCTCTACAAAAAAATTTTTAAAAATTAGCCAGGCATGGTGGTGCACACCTGTAGTCCCAGATAATGGGGGGCTGAGGCAAAAGGATCACCTGAGCCCAATAGGTTGAGGCTATAGTGAGCCGTGAGCATACCACTGCACTCCAGCCTGGGCGAAAGAGTGAGACTCTGACTCAAAAAAAAAAAAAAAAAAAAGATTGATGATATCGTTCCTTTGAAAATTTTGCTTTTGTAAATCTTTGATAATGCATATAACACCTTTTGTACTACATATGTGTAATTTATAAGTAAATATATGTTATATATATCTATTTTATTTGATTAATCAACCCATATAAAGTTTGAGTTCCAGCTACTTGGAAGACTGAGGCAGAAGGATCGCCAGAGCCCAGCCAGTAGACACTGGGGCGGCCATGAGCGTGCCACTGTACTCTAGCCTGGATGACGGAGTGAGATTCCAACTTAAAAAAAGAAAAAGAAAAGACAACTTGGCGAGGTGCAGTGGCTCATGCCTGTAATCACAGCACTTTGAGAGGCTGAGGTGAGAGGATTGCCTGAGCCCGCTGGTTCGAGACCAGCCTGGGCAACTTGGCAAGACCGCATCTCTACAATGAATCAAAAAATTAGCCAGGTGTGGTGGTGCGTGCCTGTAGTTCCAGCTACTTGGAAGGCTGAGATGGAAGGATTGCCTAAGCCCAGCAGGTCGAGGCTGCGGTGGCTGTGAGCATGCCATTGCACTCCAGCCTGGGCGACAGAGTGAGACTCTGACTTAAAAAAAAGAAAACTCAATTTACCTGTCTATCCAGTTATCTATTTAATGCATTCCATTTTTTTTTAACTCATCACTATACTAACAAGAAATTTAATGCATTTTAGACAGTGGGACCTAACTATAGATGTATAGAGATCTGACCCTAGGAATTTGCAGGGAGTTTTATGTCAAATTAGCAGTATTGAATATTAGAAGTAGAGATTTTTAGCCTTTTCTTAGAGAAAACTGATGTTAAAGAGAGAGGCAGGGAACTTCTCATTAATTTTCTTTTTTTTTTTTTAGTTGGTATCACCCAGACTGGAGTGCAGTGGCACTCTCCTGGCCACCGCAGCCTCGACCTGCTGGGTTCTGGCGATCCTTCCGCCTCAACCTTCCAAGTAGCTGAAACTACAGGCGCGCGCTACCACACCCAGCTAGTTTTTGACTTATTGTAGAGATGAGGTCTCGCCAAGTTGCCCAGGCGGGCCTCGAACCTTCAGGCTCAGGCAATCCACTCACCTCAGCCTCCTAAGGCACGGGATTACAGGCTGAGCCACTGAGCCTGGCTTAATTTTCTTTCTTTTCTTTTTTTTTGGGCTGGGGTCTCACTCTGTCTTCAGGCTGGAGTGCAGTGGCCTGGTCACGACAATCATGACTCACGGCAGCCTTGACTTCCTGGGCTCAGGCGATCCTTCTGCCTTAGCCTCCTGAGTAGCTGGGACTGCAGGTGTGTACCGCCACACCCATGTACTTTTAAAATTTTTTGTAGAGACAAGATTTTGCCAGGTTGCCCAGGCTGGTCTTAAAACCCTGGGCTCAAGTGATCCTCCCACCTCAGCCTCCCAAAGTGATGGGATTACAGTCACCCACCACACCCAACCTACTCATTAATTTTTAAAAAGGCAATTTGGTTATGTCAATATTAATTATTAGAAAACAGGAGCCTGCTCAGTGGCTCAGCCTGTAATCCCGTGCTTTGGGAGGCTGAGGTAAGTGAATTGCCTGAGCCCACAGGTTGGAGACCCGCCTAGGCAACTTGACAAGACCTCATCTCTACAATAAATCAAAAAATTAGCTGGGCGTGGTAGCGTGTGCCTGTATTTCCAGCTACTTGGAAGGATCGCCGGAGCCCAATAGGTCGAGGCTGCGATGGCCAGCAGCGGCCACTGCACTCCAGTCTGGGCGACAGAGTGAGACTCTAACTCAAAAAAAAAAAAAAAAGAAAAGAAAACAGGAACCAGGCTGGGTGCAGTGGCTCATGCCTATAATTCTAGACTAGCCTGGGCAACTTGATGAGACCTTATCTCTACAATAAATCAAAAAATTAGGTGGGTGTGGTGGTGTATGCCTGTAGTTCCAGCTACTTGGAAGGTTGAGGTAGAAGGATCACCTGAGCCCAGAAGGTCGAGGCTGCAGTGGCCGTGAACATGTCACTGCACTCTAGACTGGGTGACAGAGTGAGACTCCAACTCAAAAAAAAAGAAAAAACAAGCATATTTCTTGTCTTTTGACCTTGGCTGGGTCCCAAGACTTAGGCACTTTTGAGGTGAAGCTGGCATGCTTTGTCGAGGCTCTAGGTAGGCCTCATTGGCAGAGCAGCTCCTGAGAAGAAAACCCAGGGCCACTGTGGGTCAATCGTCGTTTCACTAACCCTAAAGGAGACACCAAGGACCAAGACCCTCCTCTTTTTTTTTTTAAACAGTGTTTCTTGTGATCTTGACTATTTGTGATTTTGGTCACTTCAACTAAGAAATATCCCTTCTCTGAGTACCTGTGACACTGTTTGAATCCCTCCTTGACATTTGCCACGGCGTGTCTGTGTTTGTGTGTGTTCTCTTCTACCTGTGCAATTCCGAGTTCCTGAAGTCAGGGATGGCTCTTCCCTGACTTGTACTTTTCCAAATATTCCTGGGGCAAAATCACTCTCACTTGATAACTGCTGGTCTAGAGACTGGATAATGTAGGTTAGAGTCCTGGGTTTGCCTTAATCTCACCTAGCTAGTCAAACAAGTTTGCCCGTGGGCTTTTTAAGTTTATTCTCCTAAAAATTGAGGACTGAACATATTGGGTACTTCATCTGGGTTGTGTGGGTAGCTTTAGGGAGACAGTAATCCCTCGAAAATGTATGTGAATTTTTCTAGGGATAACATCCTTCATTTTCATCATCTTCTCAAACTTATCCATGATCCCAAGAAGATTAAACTCAGATCATTTAATATATAAAGTTATTTTTATCTCTTAAGATACAGAGGCCCTAACTTTTTCTCAGTATACATTTTTTCCCTTTTATGAGCACAATTTGAGACTAGCAAATGCTGAGAAAACACTTTGTGCTACCAGGACTCACTATGTTAGCAGATGCCACTTTCAGTACTGTAATTCCTACTGTAGCTTTTTTTTTTTTTTTTGAGTCAGAGTCTTACTCTGTTGCACCAGGCTAGAGTGTAGTGGCATGCTCATGGCCACCGCAGCCTCAACCTGCTGGGCTCTGGGGATCCTTCTACTTTATCCTTCCAAGTACTTGGAACTATAGGTGTGTGCTACCACGCCTGGCTTATTTTTTGATTTACTGTAGAGACGAGGTCTCACCAAGTTGCCCAGGCTGGTCTCAAACTCTTGAGCTCAGGCAATCGTCTCGCCTCAGCCTCCCAAAATGCTGGGATCACAGGCTTGAGCCACCATGCCCGGCCCTACTGTAGTTTTTAAAAAATGGAGTCCTGACTCAGTGACAATGGGGTGAGTGAGCCAAGATACCTGTGCACACATTAGAGTCCAGGTGATGGAAGGAGTGTGTTTGTCATTTAGCATTCAACCCAGTGGCCTTTGGCTCCCAGCATGTTTTGTGCAACTCTGCCAGCTGTGTCCCAGGGCACCTCTGTGTCATGGACTGCACACATCCATGGTTTTTGGGCCCCTGGATCCTCTGTTCAGCTGTTGCTTTACAAGTCTATCGCGTTTGCTACAACAGGGTTATCCATAGCCTCCGCTGAGACCCTAGTCAGGTGCTCCCTTGGGAAACAGGGACGTGCCTCCCAGTTTCATGTTGTCCTTGCTGCTGCATTCGGTTATGAGCCTGCCTGTCCTCTTCTTTTGCAGGTGAATGTGGAGGGCAAAGCCGGTCCTCTGTCACTTCTACAGATGGCCTCCCCTAGCGGCCTCTGTGTCTTGATTCGCTTGCCCAAGCTGACCTGTGGAGGAAAAACACTACCAAGAACGTTACTGAACATCTTGGCAGATGGTGCCATCTTCAAGGTTGGAGTGGGCTGTTTCGAAGACGCCGGCAAGCTTCTGCAGGACTATGGCCTCGTGGTCAGGGGGTGCCTGGACCTCCGGTACCTGGCCATGCGGCAGAGGTGTGCTGTGTGTGAATGCTGGGGTTCCTGAGCTGTGGGACAGATGTTCTAGCAAGACTTGCAGATTACTGGGAATCAATTGAGGGATATTCGGAAATCTTCAGAAACCTAGAGGCTTCTGAGAGGCGTATTGCATTTGTGAGGGGATAGTCCAAATTTTTTTGTTTTTATTTTTTAATTACATCTTTGTTGGCAGGAATGCCATTCCAATTTCTTTCCTTTTCTTTTTTTTGAGTCAAAGTCTCCCAGACTGGAGTACAGTGGCACAATCGTGGCTTACTGTAGCATCAAACTCCTGGGCTCAAGTAATCCTCCCTCTTCATCCTCCCGAGTAGTTGGAATAACAGGCCTGTGCCACCATGCCTGGCTAATTTTTTTATTTTTTTGCAGAGACAAGGCCTCTCTCACTATGTTGCCCAGGCTGGTCTCAAACTCCTGGGCTCAAGCAATCCTCCGGCCTGGCCTCCCAAAGTGCTGGGATTACAGGCATGAGCCACTACACCTGCTGGCATTCTAATTTCTGAGAAAACTTTAGTTACCTAGAATTGGTCTTTTTTAGATGGAATATTAATAAGCTAACTTTGTAAGCTACAGACTATATACTGATGGTCCTGCTGGCTAAATTGGGACTGCAGATGGTTTTTAAATTTTTTTCTCTATATGATATTTTTGGGAAGTTCTATTTTAAATGCAAAAGATTTTAATGTAAAATGTGTATTTCTGGCTTCTCTTGAGAAATGAGATGATCTGACTGCACTGAGTCCGTAGCTCCAGATGGCAGCAGTTGGCGGGGTAGTGGCCGTCCCCTGTAGATGAATGTACTCTGCTTGGATTACCAGAGTCCCCGCTACTCTCACCATAACCTGAACTCCTCCTGATAAGCATTTGGGTTGCAAACCCCACCTCAGACCAGAAGTGATGGTAGTCCTCACCCTGGTCTGAGGAAGAGAGATTCTTCTTTCCCTCAGAATTTTATTCCTGTGGAAATTAGACTCTGGTCTGATTTTGGGGGGCAGGGCCTCCTCCTGTGTGCACAGGCTGTTGTTAGGACAACATGGGCTGACACAGCCTCTTGTCCTGCCTCAGATGACAGACAACGGAAGGCTGCAGGATTCCAGAAGCTAGGAGAAGGCCAATTAAATTCTGGGCTTATCATTCTTTTTTTAGTATAAAATGAAATTTTGATTTGTTAGTTTGGCTTATATTAATAGAATAAATAAAATAAATTTTAATTTGTAGTTTGGCTTATATAAATAAAGCTCTTCTAGTGAAGTATACATTTTTTTCAAGTGATATATATTAAATGTAAACGTATTTGGCGTATAGCAGCCAAAGCTGCCAATCCCCAGTCCCCCTCCCTTGGCATTGCCTCCCAGAGGTGCTTACTGTCACTCTGCGACTGGAGGCTGTGTGGATAGAAGCTAGAAGCTGACATGGAGCTGATGCCTGGGTAGGAGTCCCCGAGCTGCCCCTTATCAGAGGGGCAAGGTATGAAACCTCTCTGTTCCTCAGTTTCCTTGTCTATAAAGTAGAGAGGAAAATGTTCCCACCTCCTAGGATTGGTGTAGAACTAACTAAATAAGTTAAACTGTGTGAACTTACAACAGTGTTGGACAGTAGAGTGCTGTGTACATTTTAACGGTTTCTGCCACTGTCATCGTCACTATCACCTCCAGCACTAACATCGCCCGATTGGTTGCCTCAGATCCTTTTCTGTGCACTCACAGTCATCTTTTGAATATATAGAAATTAGAGGTGCATTGGATTCTCTCTATGGCTAATGCAGAATGGCCATTTAGCTGAAACTGAGTATTACTGTGGACTTTTCTGGAAATAAGAAGGAAACTTTTATCAGGCCTTTCATTTTTTAGTGTAATTTTATTACAGTTTTAAAAATTAGGCTGGGCTCAGTGGCTCAGCCTATAATCCCAGCACTTTGGGAGGCCAAGGCAAGTGGATTGCCTGAGCCAGTGGGTTCGAGACCCACCTGGGCAACTTGGCAAGATCTCCTCTCTACAATAAATAAAAAATTAGCCAGGCATGGTAGTGCACGCCTTTGGTTCTGGCTGCTTGGAAGGCTGAGGCGGAATGATCGCCGGAGCCCGGCAGGTCGAAGCTGCGGTGGCCTGGAGTGTGTTGCTGCACTCCAGTCTGGACAACAGAGTGAGACTCCAACTCAAAAAAAAAAAATTATCCTTGTTTTATTATTGGATATTTAGTAATGAAAATTTTTTGACATTACAGTGCAACAAGTTTGACATTATAGTGCTGGGATTGCTCCTGCTGTTTTCATGATGATCATTGTTGCTTTCTTTCTTTCTTTTCTTTTTTTTTTTTTTTTTTTTTGTGAGTCAGGGTCTTGCTCTGTTGCCTGGGCTGGAGTACAGTGGAATGATCATGACAGTCACAGCTCACAGAAACCTCTACCTCGTGGGAATACGAGTTCTTCCACGTCAGCCTCCTGAGTAGCTGGGACTATGGGCATGTGCTACCATGCCTGGCTAATATATTTTATTTATTTATTTATTGAGTTGGAGTCTCACTCTGTCGCCCAGACTGGAGTACAGTAGCATGCTCATGGTCACCCCAGCGTCAACCTGCTGGGCTCAGGTGATCCCTCTGCCTCAGTCTTCCAAGTAGCCAGAACTACAAGCGTGTACTTCCATACCTGGCTAATTTTTAAAAAAAATTTATTGTAGAAATGACGTCTCACCAAGTTGCCCAGGCTGGTCTCTAACCTGTGGGCTCAGGCAGTCCTTTCACCTTGGCCTCCCAAAGTGCTGGGATTACAGGCTTGAGCCACTGCACCTGGCCCCTTTTTAATTTTTGGTAGAGATGAGGTTTCCGTATGTTGCCCAGGCTGGTCTCAAACTCCTGGACTCAAGTGATCCTACTGTCTTGGCCTTCCAAAGTGCTGGGATTACAGGTGTGAGCCACCATGCCTGACCTACTTTCAACTGACTTTCAACTAGGAGGAGCAAAATTTCTGGAACAGGGTGGTAATGCTATATTTTTTTCTTCATACTCTTTAGATTTAAAAAAAATTTTTTTAAATTTATTCTTTTATCTGGGCTCGGTGGCTCAGCCTGTAAACCCGCGCTTTGGGAGGCTGAGGTGAGTGAATTTCCTGAGCCTGTGGGTTCGAGACCTGCCTGGGTAACTTGGCGAGACCTCATCTCTGCAATAAATCAAAAAAATTAGCCGGGTGTGGTAGCACGCACCTGTAGTTCCAGCTACTTGGAAGGCTGAGGCGGAAGGATCACCGGAGCCCAGCAGGTTGAGACTGCGGTGGCCGGGAGCGTGCCATTGCACTCTAGTCTGGGCAACAGAGTGAGACTCCAACTAAAAAAAAAAAAAAATTATTATTTTCATTGAGACAGGATCTCACTCTGTTGCCCAGGCTGGAGGACAGTGCCATGATCCTGGCTCATTGCAACCTTGACCTGCTGGGCCTAGGTGATTCCTCTGCCTCAACATTCGGATATCTTTAGATTTTTTATATGCTATACTAAGTTGACTTACTCTGGAAGTTGTTGTACATGATTTTGGAACCTTTCTCAGTTGAAACTTTGAAGTGGCAAATGTGGCATTTTGTTTTTAATTTATCCTCAAGAGATGTGAAACTTTCCCAAATATGCCTTTTTACTTTTGTGACAGGATCTCACTCTGTCACCCAGGCTGGAGTGCAGTGATGTGATCATAGCTCACTGCAGCCTTGAACTCCTGGGCTCAAGCTGTCCTCCTGCCTACGCCTCCTGAGTAGCTGGGACTACAGGTATACACCACCAAGCCCAGCTAATTTTTAGTTTCTGTAGAGATGGGTGGGGCATCTCACAATGTTGCCCAGGCTGGTCTTGAACTCCTGGGCTCAAGTGGTCCTCCTGCCTTGTCCTCCCAAAGTCCTGGGGTTATAGGCAGAGCCACCATGCCCATCTCTTAAATATGACATTTTATAAAAAGACTAGTGCCCTGTCCAGTAGGAGTACTGGTTTCAAGAAATATGGATCACCCGTGTTTGGAAAACTACATTAACTGTTGAAAAGAATGAACTAATGACATTTGCACTTATTCTTTTTTTTTTCTTTTCTTTTCTTGAGTTGGAGTCTCACTCTGTCACCCAGACTGGAGTGCAGTGGCTGCTCCCGGCCACCGCAGCCTCCACCTGCTGGGCTCCGGCGATCCTTCCACCTCAGTCTTCCAAGTAGCCAGAATTACAGGCATGCGCTACCACGCCCGGCTGATTTTTTGATTTATTGTAGAGATGACATCCCGCTGCCCAGGCGGGTCTCGAACCCGCGGGCTCAGGCAATCCACTCACCTCAGCCTCCCAAAGGCGCGGGATTACAGGCTGAGCCACCGAGTCCGGCTGCACTTATTCTTATGGAAGGATGGCCATGGTACATTAAGTGAACAGAGCAAGTTGCAAAACAAGAAACAAAACAGATGCCAAAAACAACATCTCCTTCATCTGACCACCTGTGTGTGCACACAGAAGTCTGGAGGGGCCACCTGTTCCAGGGGTGGCTTTGTGGGGGGAGGACTTCTCCTTCTCACCTACTGTATTTCTCTGTTGTCTGAATTTTTAATAACAAGCATTCATTTATTTTGCAATTTTTTAATGGAACAAAAGAAAGTTTTATGTCTCCCTCAAATCCTTAATTTCCATTATTTGAACCAAGGCCTTATGGTTTTATTTAAGTGTGCCTAGGCCTTTTGTGTTTTGAGTCTGTGCAGCCTTTTGGGGTGATGATGCCCATCAGTTTTACAGCTTGTTTTGCAGAGAAGTCTTCCTTTTCTTCATCGTTGTCATGCTTGTGCTTCCTGCAGTCTCTGATGGTTACTGCATGTTGCAACACCCACAGAGCCTTCCCTCCACGCCTCCTGCTCTGCACCTGCTAGACCTCACTTGGTGCCAACGGGTCACTCTGCATCTACAGACCTGTGTGTTCTTCCTTTTTTTTTTTAGTTGAAGTTTCACTCTGTCACCCAGACTGGAGTGCAGTGGCCGCTTCTGGCCACTGCAGCCTCGACCTACTGGGTTCCGGCAATCCTTCCGCCGCAACCTTCCAAGTAGCTGGAACTACAGGCGCACGCTACCACGCCCTGCTAATTTTTGATTTATTGTAGAGATGAGGTCTCGCCAAGTTGCCCAGGCGGGTCTCGAACCTGCAGGCTCAGGCAATCCACTCACCTCAGCCTCCCAAAGCGCAGAATTACAGGCTGAGCCACCGAGCCTGGCTGACCCATGTGTTCTTAGTGTCACATTTATCTCTGGGTTAGAGTCTCCAATCCATGGACAATTAATTTTTTACCACCCTGTGTTGATTTTAATCAGTAAGGGTTGGAAGAATAGAAAGAATAGGTTGTTACGATGACTGGTTTCATTGTACTTTTACTTCCCCTGTGAAAATAGTTTCCTCGTTTGTCATATTTGAGAAGTCACACATGAACACTATGGGTGGCTACTAGGTTGTTTATAGTTCTTTCCTACTGTGCATAGTGCTGCACACATAGTAAAGACACCATAGTGTTTATTTGTCCTGGAGGGAAATTCCTAGAAGGGGCATTGCTGGATCACAGAATTTTCATATTCTTAAAATTTATTTTGAGTCAGACTCTCTCTCTCTATAGCCCAGTCTGGAGTGCAGCCTTGACCTTCTGGGCTCATAGATAATCCTCCTGCCTCTGCTTTCCAAAGTGCTGGAATTATGGGCATGAGCCACTGTGCCTGGCCTGTGTTCAAATTTTTAATAGCTACTTATTAATTATTAAGTTGTTTTTGACAAAGGTTATAAAATGTACAGTTCACAAGTTTTACATGAGACTGCCTAATTCTTTATGCTCCACTGATAATACAGGTTTTAAAAATTTTTTGAGTAGGAATCTCATTTTGCCATCCAGACTGGAGTGCAGTGGCACGCTCCGCTCACAGCCACCCCAGCCTTGACCTGCTGGGCTCAGGTGATCCTTCTGTCTCAGCCTTTCAAGTAGCTGGAACCACAGGTGTGCTCTAACATACCCAGCCAATTTTTTGATCTTTATTATAGAGACAAGGTCTCATCAAGTTGCCCAGGCTGATCTCAAACCCCTGGACTCAGGCAGTCCTCTTGCCTCTGCCTCCCAAAGTGCTAGGACTACAGGCATGAGCCACTGTGCTTGGCTGATACTATAGTTATTTAGAAAAATCTTTGCAATATGATAGATAACAATGATCATTTTCTTTGATATCTAGTGAGATTACCTGTCATCTGTTTATTTTCCATTTATACATCTTTTAAAAATTTTAGTGTTCATGTTCTTTGCCCATTTTGATGCACGATCTCATTTATTTCTTATAGAAACAATTTGCTCTGTAATGGGCTTAGCCTGAAATCGCTTGCGGAAACCATTCTGAACTTTCCCCTTGACAAGTCCCTTCTCCTTCGCTGTAGCAACTGGGATGCCGAGACCCTTTCAGAGGACCAGGTACTTCTTAGCAGAATAGTTGAAGACAGAAGGTTCTTGCTCCTGAAGTATAATTGGTTTTAAAATTGTCATCCTCATGTACGATAAAAAGTATGGGTGGGGATGCCTTAAGTAGACTCATTGGCTGGTGATACTCAGGTAACTGCTCTACCATAATGTATATGCCGCCTACATGAGAGAGAAAGAGTTCATTTATTTTTTGAGTATTTACTATATACTAGACATTTCAGCAAATGTAAATGTAGTTTCTCCCCTTGAATACAAGTGCATAATTAAAAAAAACAATAGAAAAGACTTGTTCTAAGAAACAGTTAGTAGCTCACTTCATGACCTTGCCTCCTCCTGCTCCTTCCTTCCCTGAGGTAGCTGCTCTTAGGTCTTTCTGGCAATTATCCTTAGATTTCTAGTTCATATGCCCGCCTTTTTCTTTCCTATTTGTGCATATTCTCTCTGGCTTCTTCCTGTGGACGATGTGGCTCAGAGCTCTGGCAGCTCCCCGCCCCCAGACAAATAACTTGTTTTCTTCCTCGTCCTCCCAACTCAGCCAAGTCGTCATTTTTCATTAGGTTGCTGTCCAGTGTTTGTACTGATGTTATTTACAGCTGAGCCTCACAGTAAACTGCAGCAATGTTCTCTTCCTGTACTGCTTCTTGTTTTCCTGGGACTGATGGTTGGTATTTTTGGTTGCTGAGTGTTCTGTATGCTGCTTACTGGTTCAGTCCCACACCCTCCCCCCAAAGCTGTAGGTCTCCTCTTGTCTGGACAGACACCCGTTGGTGACTTCTGGTTTCCTTTTTCCTGGAAGTCCCCTCCTGGCCCTCTGACACCCTGCCCTCTCAGGACTGCTTGTATGAGGCCTGCTGCCCAGCTCACCTCCTGGAATTTGCAGCTGCCACAAGCCACTGTCCCCTCATCTGGGTCTGTGGCAAAGCCTCTGTTGTCTTCGCGCCTCCTGTCCCTTCTTGTCTGTGGAGTTCATTCATGATGACTTCCTGAGCAAGGGAGCCAGGAAATTAGTTTATGACACCCTGTTTGACTGGAAGCTTCTTGGCTTGTGGGTTGGCTGACTACAGAATTTTAGACTGGAATCCTTTTTCTCCAGAACTTTGAAGGCAGTGAGTGCTACTTGTCTTCTGGCTTCCAGGGTTGATGTTAAGTGCATGACCTGTTTTTTTCTGGAAAATCTTATCTTTATCCTTAGCTTTTGGAAATTGATGATGACAGATGTGTGTTGGCCATTTTTCATTCATTATATTAGAATTCAGTGGACTCTTTCAATGTGGAAACTTCATGTCTTTCAATTCAGGAAATTATTGTGTAATTGTTTCTTTGATTCTAGAACTGATTTTTTTTTTTATGTTGGACCCCTTGAATCAATCCTCTAGTTTTCTTAGAAAAATATTTTCTCTCCTATTTTCCATCTCTGTTTTTACCTTTTAGGAAATTTCCTGAAGTTTATATTCCCGTTTTTCTATTGGATTTTTAGTTATTTCTATCATATTTTTCAGTTGTAAGAGCTTCTTGGTCTAGTCTTCTTTGAATATTCACTTTTACTTTTTAAAATTGTTATTTATTTATTTAATTTATTTATTTTTTGAGTTGGAGTCTTACTCTGTCACCCAGACTGGAGTGCGGTGGCATGTTCCCGGTCGCCGCAGCCTTGACCTGCTGGGAACGGCGATCTTTCCGCCTCAGCCTTCCAGGTAGCCAGAACTACAGGCGTGCGCTACCATGCCCAGCTAATTTTTGATGCATCGTAGAGACGAGGTCTCGCCAGGTTGCCCAGGTGGGTCTTGAACCCACTGGCTCAGGCAGTTCACTCGCCCTGGCCTCCCAAAGTGCTGGGATTACAGCCTGGCCAATTTTTATTTTTTTTAAGTCAGAGTCTCAATCTCTTGCCCAGGCTGGAGTGCAGTGGCATGCTCACAGCCACCCCAGCATCAACCTGCTGGGCTTAGGCGATCCTTCCGCCTCAGCCTTCCAAGTAGCTGGAACTATAGCCGTGCGCTACGATGCCTGGCTAATTTTTTTGCTATATTGTAGAGATGAGGTCTCACCAAGTTGTCCAGGCTGATCTCGAACCCCTGGGCTCAGGCAATCCTCTCACCTTGACCTCCCAAAGTGCTGGGATTACAGGCTTGAGCCACTGCTCCTGGCCTGAATATTTACTTTTAAAATAGCTTTCCTTTTTTGTTTAATAGATATAGTATCATCTTTTGTCTTAGGTAACTAAAGATTTCTGAAGTTTCTTTTACTTCCTACGTTGCCTCTTTTCTCTCTGAGTTCCTTTTTTGAAATGTTTGTTTTGGTCTTTGTGCTTTTCATTTTCAAGGTTCTATCAGGTGTTTAGATCTGTTCATATTTAAGGTTACTTTTTTGAAATGTTTGTTTTGGTCTTTGTGCTTTTCATTTTCAGGGTTCTATCAGATGTTTAGATCTGTTCATATTTAAGGAGACATTAAAAAGCTGAGTGAATCCATCAACTGATGGATAGATAAATAAAATGTGGTATATTATTTAGTAATAATCTCTTTCTTATAGTATTATAATTGTTCAGGGTCCTCTTATGAGTGAGAACATATGGTACTCTGTTCTTTTTTTCTATGATAGATCACTGAGTATGATCGACTCTGACTCCATCCAAGTTGCTGCGAAGTCCAAATGTTTGTCCTTTTTTATGGCTGTATAAAATTCCGTTTTGTATATGTAACACATTTTTTTAATCCAGTCCAGCTTCGATGGTCAACATGATTGATTCCATGTTTTTGCTATTGTGAATAGAGCTGCAACAAACATGTGTGCAGGTATCTTTTTTTTTAGAATGATTTCAGTTCCTCCGGGTATATTCCCAATAGGGGAATTGCTGGATCAAATGGAAGGTCAATTTCTAGTTCTTTCAGAAATCACCACACCGTTTCCCAAGGAGATTGCACTAGTTTGCATTCCCACCAGCAGTGTAGAAGCATTCCTTTTTCTCTGTATCCTCACTAGCATCTGTTGTTGTTTGTTTTATTAATGATGGCCGTTCTTACTGGGGTTAGGTGGTATCTCAGTGTGGTTTTGATTTGCATTTCTCTGATGATGAGTGAGACTGAGCACTTTTTTATGTGTCTGTTGGCTGCCTGTATATCCTCTTTTGAGAAGTGTCTATTCATGTTTTTTGCCCACTTTTTATTGGGGCTGTTTTTTTCCTTTTGGTGCATTTGAGTTCCTTGTAGATCCTTTGTCAGATATACAGTTGGCAAATATTTTTTCCTATTCTGTGGGCTGTTTCCTTGCTTTCTTGATGGTTTCTTTTGCTTTGCAGATGTTCATTAGTTTGATGAGGTCCCACTTGTCTATCTTATTTCTTAAGGTATGGGCATTTAGGGTTCTGAACAGGAATTGGTTGCCTTTTCCCATTTCCATAAGGGTGTCTCCTGCATTTTCTAAGATTCTTATAATTTGAGGTTTTATGTTTAGGTCTTTGATCCATTTAGAGTTAATTTTTGTGTATGGAGATAGATAGGGGTCCTGTTTCAATCTTCTGCATGTAGTCAGCCAGTTTTCCCAGGACCATTTAGTGAACAGGTTCTCCTTTCCCCAGTGGTTGTTGTTGGAGGCTTTGTCAAAGATGAGTTGGTTGAGGAATTGAGGCTTTGCTTCTGGAATCTATCCTGTTCCATTGGTCTTTGTGCCTTTTCTTGTACCAATACCAGGCTATTTTGATTACTGTAGCCTTATAGTAAAGTTTGAAGTCTGGAAGTGTGATACCTCCTGCTTTGTTTCTTTTTTAAGGATTGTATTGGCTATTCATGGTCGTTTATGTTTCCATATGAATTTCTGTCTTGTCATTTCCAGGTCTGAGAAGAATAATGTTGGTAACTTACTGGGTATTGTATTGAATCTGTAGATTGCCTTTGGTAGGATGGACATCTTAACAATGTTGATTCTTCCTATCCATGAACATGGAATATTTTTCCATTTGTTTGTGTCTTCTTGGATTTCTTTGGACAGTGTTTTGTAGTTCTCATTGTAAAGATCTTTCACTTCTCTGGATAGGAAGATGCCGAGGTATTTCTTTTTTTTTGTAGCTATTGTGAATGAGATTGTGCTTTTAATTTGGGTCTCTGCCTGCTTGTTGTTGGTGTATAGGAATGCAACTGTCTTTTGCACGTTTATTTTGCACCCTGAGACTTTGCCAAAGGCCTTTATCAGTGCAAGCAGGTTTTTGACAGATTCTCTTGGATTTTCAAGATATAGGATCATATCATCAGCAAAGAGGGATAACTTGACTTACACTTTTTTTTTTTTTGAGTTGGAGTCTCACTCCGTCGCCCAGACTGGAGTGCAGTGGCTGCTCCTGGCCCCCGTAGCCTCGACCCGCTGGGCTCCAGCGATCCTTTCGCCTCAGCCTTCCAAGTAGCTGGAACTACAGGTGCGTGCTGCCACAACCGGCTGATTTTTTGTTTTATTGTAGAGATGAGGTCTCACCAAGTTGCCCAAGCGGGTCTTGAACCCATGGGCTCAGGCGATCCTCTCACTCAGCCTCCCAAGACACGGGATTGCAGGCTGAGCCACCGAGCCTGGCTGACTTACTCTTTTACTATTTGGATACTCCTGATTTCCTTCTCTTGTCTAATTGCCCGAGCTAGGACTTTCAACACAGTGTTGAACAAGAGGGGTGAGAATGGGCAGCCTTGTCTTGTTCCAATTTTCAGGGAAAATGTTTCCAGTTTCTGTCCATTTAGCAATATGTTAACTGTGGGTTTATTGTAGATGGCACTTACTATTTTGAGGTATGTTCCTTCTATACCTAGGTGTTTGAGGGTTTTTATCAAGAAGGGATGCTGGATTTTATCAAAAGCTTTTTCTGCATCTAATGAGATAATCATGTGGTTCTTGTTTTTACATCTGTTGATGTATTTAATTACATTTATGGTCTTGCGAATGTTGAACCAGCCCTGCATCCTGGGGATGAAGCCTAACCTGGTCATGGTGGATGATTTTTGAGATGTGTTTTTGGATCTGATTTGCTAGAATCTTGTTGAGGATTTTTGCATCTATGTTCATAAAGGATATTGGCCTATAGTTCTCTTTTTTTGTTGGATCTTTACCTGGTTTGGATATCAGTGTGATATTAGCTTCCTAAAATGATTTGGGGAGAATTCCATCTTTTTCAATTGTCTGGCACACTTTCAATAGAATTGGTATCAGCTCCTTCTTGTACATTTTGTAGAACTCTGCTGGAAAGCCATCCAGTCCAGGGCTTTTTTTTGTAGGTAGTTTTCGTCTGACAGAGTCAAAATTTCCTGGGTTGTTATTGGTCTAGTTAGTGTCTCAATGTCTTCTTGTTTCAACCTGGGGAGGTTGTGTGATGTCAAAAAGTCCTCCATTTCATTTAGGTTATCAAATTTGTTTCCATACAGGAGTACGTAGCAATCTCTGATAATCTTTTGTATTTCTTTGGGGGTCAGTTGTGATTTGATCTTATGTATTTCTGATTGTGTTTATTTGAACCTTTTCTCTTTTTTTCTTGGTCATTCTGGTCATTCTCACCAATCTTGTTAAATCTTTCAAAGAACCAGCTTTTTGTTTTGTTGATGTTTTCTATGATATTTTTGTCTTCTATGTCCTGTATTTGGGTTCTTATTTTGGTGATTTGGATTCTTCTACTAAAGTTGGGGTTTTGGTGATCTTCTCTTTCCAGCTTCCTTAGGTAATTTGTTAGGCTCCCCACTTGTGATCTTTCCATTTTCTTGATGTGTGCTCATAGAGATATAAGTTCCCCTCTTAGAACTGCTTTCCTGGCATCCCAGAGTTTTGGTAAGATGTTTCTTCATTTTCATTTGTTTCCAGGAATCTTTTCATTTCTGCTTTGGTTTCATTGTTGACCCAGTAATTGTTCAGCATCATGCTATTTAGTGTCCATGTCTTTGTGGGGTTTGGGGAAATTTTGTTGGTGTTGATATTTATTTTTATTCCACTGTGGTCTGAGAATGTGCATGGCAAGATTTCAACCTTATGGAATTTGTTTATGCTTGATTTATGGCCAAGGATGTGATCAATCTTAGAGTATATTCCATGTGGTGATGAGTAGAATGTATATTCTGTGGTTGTTGGGTGGAATAGTCTGTAGGTATCTATTAAGTTCATTTGATCGAGTGTCAAGTTTAGGTTCTGGATCTCCTTGTTGATTTTTTGCCTTCAATGATCTATCTAGGGCTGTTAGTGGGGTATTCAAGTCCCCTGGTATAATAGTGTTAGAGTCAATATCTTTTTTAAGTTTGCTTAGTGGTTGCTTTATAAATGCTGGTGCTCCTATGTTGGGTGCATATATGTTTAGGATGGATATTTCTTGTTGATGGATTGAACCTTTTATCATCATGTAGTGTTCTTTTGCATTTTTTAAAAAGTTTTTGATGGCTTAAATGTTGTTTTGTCTGATATTTAGATCATAACTCCTGCCTTCTTTTGTAATCCATTTGCCTGGAAACTCATTTTCCATCCTTTAACTTTTGAGTCTGTGTGTCCCTTGTAGTGAGATGAATCTCCTGGGTGCAGCAAATAATTGGGTCATGGTTTCTTATCCAGTTTGTCATTCACATTCAGGCTGATTGTTGAAATGTGATTGTTTATCCTTCTCATGAGGTTCTTATAAAATTTTTTCTTTGTTTGCTTGTTTTCTTTTGGCTTTGGTGTTGATATATGTGTGTGTTTTCATTTCCTGTTGTACTGTATTCTCTTTTGATTCTGTGCTCTGCTGTTCTCTTGGGAAGTGTATGGTCATTCTTGTTTTTCTTTCTTTTGTGCTTAATACCTTTTTAAGTGTCTCCTGTAGAGCTGGTCTGGAAGCTGCATAATCTCTTAGGGATTGGATGTCTGGGAAGGATTTTAATTCTCCATCACAGATGAAGCTGAGCTTGGCTGGATAGGAAATACTTGGTTGAAGTTATTTATCTTGCCGGGCTCGGTGGCTCAGCCTGTAATCCCGCGCCTTGGGAGGCTGAGGTGAGTGGATAGCCTGAGCCCGCGAGTTCGAGACCCACCCAGGCAACTTGGTGAGACTTCATCTCTACAATAAATCAAAAAATTAGCCAGGCGTGGTAGCGCACGCCTGTAGTTCCAGCTACTTGGAAGGCTGAGGCGGAAGTATCGCCGGAGCCCAGCAGGTTGAGGCTGCGGTGGCCGGAAGCGGCTACTGCACTCCATTCTGGGCGACAGAGTGAGACTCCAACTAAAAAAAAAAAAAGAAATTATTTATCTTTGAGGACTTTGAATGTAGGGCTCCAGTCCCTTCTTGCTTGTAGATCTGCTGCTATTCTGATTGATTTTCCCCAGTGGGTAGTCTGACCTTTCTCTCTTACTACCTTTAGGATTTTTTCTTTTGTGCCTACTTTGTGTAGGCAAATTACTATGTGTCTAGGGATTGATCTTCTCATTTGATGTCTTGTGGAGGTTCTCTGTATCTCTTGTGCTTGGCTGGTCACATCTCTGGTGAGATGGGGAAAGTTTTCTTGGATTACCCCCTGGAATACTTGTTCCAAGTCATTCTCCATTTCCCTTTCTTCTTCTGGAATACCAATCAGGCATAGGGTCGGCCTCTTGATATAATCACACATCTCTTTTAGACTTTGTTCTTTCTTTCTGAGTCTTCTTTCTGTGTTTTTTACAGATTGGATTAATTCCATGTTCTGGTCTTCAAGTTCTGAAATTCTTTCTTCAGCTGGATTAATTCTGCTTTCCATGCTTTTCATCTTGTTATTTATTTCCTGGATGAAATTTTTTATTGCCAAAATCTCTGTTACAAGTTCTTTCAGTGTTGCATCTTGTCTTTCTTGAGTCCTATTCACTCTTTCCATCCATTCCCTAATCAGTCGTATTCTGGGGCCAGTCCTTGGTGACTTGCATTGTTCGAGCACCAAGGTCTGATTTTTCAGTTTTGTCTTTGGTATACTTGAAATTGCCTGAGGTCTTCCTTTGATTTTTCCTCATTTGTGACAGATCTCTTGTTTTTCTCTTTAGTTCTGTTATTCAGTGTCAGTGGGAGAGGCTTTCTCTTCTGATGTTTGCTTAGTCCTCTGTTCTCCCCTGATCCCAGCTCTGGATTTGTTCACTGATCTCTTTGGAGATCATCCTTTTTTGAATGTAGGACTTTTTTTCCTTATCCTTTTCTGGCCACACCCTTTGTCCCACGGCTGGATCAGGGTATGGGGTGGGGTGCCTGGGTCTCAGTACTCCTCAGGTCCCCCCGAAGTTTGTGCTTTCAGGATATTCCCTCTGAGTCATGATCAATCCCTGAGTAGTTGATCCACCAGTCACAGAGATCGGGTCTGTTGCTCCGTGGTGAGCAAGTTGGAGCACTTTCCTGCCCCTCCTTCAGGATGGTGATTGGGCGCCTTTCTTGTCCTCTTTCTTGGTACTTTGCCTCTGGGCTCCCTCTGCAGCTGAAGTGGTGAGGCAAAGCCAGGAGCTGGCAGTCTCTCTCCTGCTGCAGTGGTGTGGGAGAGCCTGGGGCAATGGTTTCTCCTCACCGCTTTTTCAAAAGCAGAAAAACTATTGTTCGTTTTAGAAAATAATGGTGCTTGGCTTGTGCGACCTGGAAAGAGCCAGGGATGAAGCAGAGAAGCTGCAGCACCAGCTGTTTCACCAGGGGCCTGGCCACCTACTCACAAATGAGCCCCCACGTACATGTGCAGTCTCTCTCAGCATTTTCTTTCCAGGGAGGGTTTGTTGATTTAAAAAAAAAAGAAAGAAAAAGAAAATGGTGTTTGGCTTCTGCGTCCTGATAGTTGCTAGAGTCCAAGCCCAGCTAGCTGTGGCACCAGCTGTTGTACCAGGAAAGCCCTGGCCGCTAGCTCCCTAGCCCTCACTCAGTCAGCCACTCACATGCCCACTCGCTCACCAGCACGTACACAAAATTTTCCATACACTCACTCGCTCACACGGGGGTCTCATAGTCCAACTGGCTCAGCCACCATCTTCCTGATGACTGGTATTCTTTATGGAGTCATCCCCTTGCCCCCACCCACCCCTCCATTTCACTCTTGCTCTCACAGATACCTGCTGCCCTCATTTCTCCTACTTCTTGACCTTTGTGGCTCCATGCTTAGAGGCCTAGGCTTTAGCCTTCTCTTGTTTTCCATGTCAGTTACCCCTCATTTATCCTCCCAAAAGTGATGTTAGCAGAAAAATTTAGCAACAATTAGTGCCTTGAGGTTAACATGATCCTGCAAGAGCGTTCTAGGAATCAGACTGTCTGAGTTTTTCTGTGGCAATTTCTGATTTGCTGTGACCTTAAGTTCCTTCTTTGTGCCTTGGTTCCTTTCTCTTTTTTTTTTTTTTTTTTTCAGTTGGAGTCTCACTCTGTCGCCCAGACTGGAGTGCAGTGGCCACTCCCGGCCACCGCAGCCTCGACCTGCTGGGCTCCGGCGATCCTTCCGCCTCAACCTTCCAAGTAGCTGGAACTACAGGCATGCACTACCATGCCTGGCTGATTTT
>NW_007074529.1:80608-111362 GCF_000164805.1 Carlito syrichta
TCCTTCCGCCTCAACCTTCCAAGTAGCTGGAACTACAGGCATGCACTACCATGCCTGGCTGATTTTTTGATTTATTGTAGAGATGAGGTCTCGCTGCCCAGGCGGGTCTCGAACCCACGGGCTCAGGCAATCCACTCACCTCAGCCTCCCAAAGGCGAGGGATTACAGGCTGAGCCACCGAGTCCGGCCCCTTCTCTTTTTTTAACAGTTTTATTGAGATGTGATTTTACATGTAATATATTTAAACTGTACAAATCAGTGGATTTTAGTATATCTGCAGAGTTGTGTGACTATCACAACCTAACGTTTCCAGAAAGAATCCTTCTATTCTCTGCTTGTCGTCCCCCAGATTCCCCGCCCTAGGCTAGCACTGACCCACCTTCTGTCTCTCTAGATCTGCCTAAACTAGACATTTCACATCCATGAAATCCTACGACATGTGAGCTTCTGGGACTGGCTTCTTTCATTCACAATGTTTTTGTGGCTTATCTGTGTTGTAGCATGTATTGGTACTTCATTTCTTTTTATTGCCAAATAAAGTTCCCTGGTATGGAGCATCTTATTTATTCATTTCTAATTGTTGAAGACTTAGGTTGCTTCCACTTTTTGGCTGTTACATATAATGCCACCATAATATCTGTGTAAAAGGTTTTTTTGTGGGCATATATATATTTTTTTCTCTTGGACATATATCTAAGATTTAAATTGCTGGGCTGAATAGTAACTTTATGTTGAACTGTTTGAGGAACTGCCAAACTGTTTTCCAAAGTAGCTGTAGCACTTTACGTTCCCACCCACAGTGCATGAGAGTATCAATTTTTTTGTTTGAATTGGAATCTCACTCTGTTGCCCAGACTAGAGGGCAGTGGCATGCTCATGACTACTGTAGTCTTGACCTGCTAGACTCAGGTGATCCTTCTGCCTCAGCCTTCCAAGTAGCTGGAACTGCAGGTGCAAGTCACCACACCTAGCTAATTTTTAAATTACTTTTATTTTTACTTTTTTGAGTTGGTGTCTCATTCCGTTTCCCAGGCTGGAGTGCAGTGGCATGCCCACGGCCACCCCAGTGGCAACCTGCTGGGCTCCAGCGATCCTTACGCCTCAGCCTTCCAAGTAGCTGGAACTACAGGCACACGCTACCATGCCTGGCTAATTTTTTGATTTATTGTAGATATGAGTTCTTACCATGTTGCCCAGGCTGGTCTCGAACCCGTGGGCTCAGACAATCCTCTTGCCTTTTCTCCTAAAGTGCTGGGATTACAGGCTTGAGCCACTGCCCTGGCCTAATTTTTTAATTTTTTGTAGAGATGAGGTCTCGCCAAGTTGCCCAGGCTGATCTCGAATCTTGGACCCCTAGGTTCAGGCAGTCCTCTCTCTTTTGACTCCAAAAGTGCTGGGATTATAGGCGTGAGCCATTGCACTTGGCAAGAGTTCCAGTTTCCTGCAGTCTCACCAACACTTGTTATTGTCAGTCTTTTTGATTGGTGCCATCCTAGTAGGTTGAAGTGGTATTTCATTGTGGTTTTGACTTACGTTTCCCTAGTGACTAATGATGCTGAGCACCTTGTCATGTGCTCATTGGCCATTTGTGTATGTCCATTGTAGAAATGCCTACCAGATCCTTTGCTCAAATTTTAATTGGGTCATTTATCTTTTTATTGTTGAGTTTTAAGAATTCTTTATAAGCTGAGCTCGGTGGCTCAGCCTGTAATCCTGTTCCTTTGGGAGGCTGAGGTGAGTGGATTGCCTGAGCCCACGGGTTCGAGACCCGCCTGGGCAACTTGGTGAGACCTCATCTCTACAATAAATCAAAAATTAGCCAGGCGTGGTAGCGCGTGCCTGTAGTTCCAGCTACTTGGAAGACTGAGGCGGAAGGATCGCCGGAGCCCAGCAGGTCAAGGCTGCGGTGGCCGGGAGCGGCCACTGCACTCCAGTCTGGGCGACAGAGTGAGACTCCAACTCAAAAAAAAAAAAAGAATTCTTTATATATATTCTGGATACTAGTTCTTTTCAGGTACATGATTTTTAAATATCTTCTACCATACTATGTGTTATCCTTTCACTGTCTTGATGGGGTCGTTTGAAGCACAGTGTTTAATTTTGATGAGCGCCAGTTGTTCTTTCTTCTGTCAACATTTTCGTTCTTTATCTAAGAAATCATTGCCTAGCCCAAGTTCGTGAAGATATTTACTCCAATGTTTTATGCTAGAAGTTTTTAGTTTTAGCTCTTGCATCATGTAAGTCTATGATTTATTTTGAGTTAATTTTTGTGTGTCATGTGAAGCAGAGGTCCAAATTCATTCTTTTTTCTTTTTTTTTTTTTTTTTGAGTCAAGGTCTCCCTCTTTTGCCCTGGCTGGAGTACAGTGGCATGATCATGGCTCACCACAGTGTCCTTGGCCTCCTGGGCTCAGGCGATCCTTCCATCTCAGCCTCCCCAGTAGTTGGGACTACAGGTGCATACCACCACACCTGGCTGAGGCTATTTTTTTGTAGAGATAAGGTTTCACTGTGTTGTCTAGGCTGGTCTTGAACTCCTGGGCTCAAGCAGTCCTTCCACTTTGGCCTTCCAGAGTGCTGGTATCACAGGCGTGAGTCGTTGCTCCCACCTGAATTACTATGAAGTTTTTCATAATAAAAGTTTGTTGAAAGAGCCTTTGTTTCCTTGTGTTTTGAAAATAATGTGTTAAAAACCCTCTGACGCTTTTATGTTCAAGTATACTCTCTTACCATGGGATAGTTTGCTGATGTGTAGATGGTGGGATCTGGGTGGAAACTTGTCTTCGAACGTGTTTTATTCTAAAAACATAAAAAATCTTTACTGAGCAATCCCCTTGGATCCCCTGCCACTCTGGGAACTTTTCTGTTCTCTCAATAAATCCTGCTTCCAAAAAAAAATCTTTACTAATAGGATTATTTCCTTAGCTTGGTTATGAAAAGGGAATTAAAATAAGCTATTTGTTGGGAAGAGTCATTAGTTTACGTTTTGACTGTAGAACTTTTGTTTATGACAACTTGCCTATCACCAGTTCCTTGGAAAAGTGACTTACTGTTATGAAATAAATCAAGAAATTCCAAGAATGGGTCCTGTGACCTTTGACTTGAGGCCCATGTTTGAAAGCCATTTATTTTCCTTGTTTTCAATATCTTATCAATAGGGTTGGCAGATCATTTCTTTTCTTTTCTTTCTTTTTTTTTTTAGTCAGGGTCTCATTCTGTCACCCATGCTGGTGGTGCAATCACAGCTCATGGCAGCCTTGACCACCTAGGCTCACATGATTCTCCTGCCTCAGCCTCCTAAGTAGCTGGGTTACAGGTAGGACCCACCATACCCAGCTGATTGTTTTAATTTTTTTGTAGAGACAAGGTCTCATTATGTTGCCCAGGTTGGTCTCAATCTCCCAGGCTCAAGCAATCCTCCTGCCTTGGCCTCCTAGAGTGCTTGGATCACAGACTTAAGCCACTGCATCTGGTTGCAGGTCATTTCTGATTGACAGTCACATATGCCTCTTAATGAATCATGCAGTCAGCTATTCTAGAGGGTGACTGCCCCAAAGTTAATTTCATGTACTATTGTGAGACCTTTTTAAACTACCCTCCCCCCCAAACTTGAGAGAGATCTGTCCAGCAGTTTGGTAGCAGATAGAAATAAACCTTACTGATCTGGATGGATTAGGGTTTTCCTCACCTGTGGTTAACAGATTAAGTCATTATTTTTGCTATTTTAGTTAAAAACGAAACACAAGTTAATTATAGCATTCAATTTACTTTTGTATAATTTGAAGTTTTTCATAATAAAAGTTTTAAAGCAGTACACAGTGCATAGGTGACTGTCTTGAATAGGACCCTGAAAGCTGTCTGTGTGTTTGTGGTTGACTTTGAAGTTGATCTCTCTGGCTCATCTTCCAGATTCCACTGACCTCTGTTCGCCTTTTCTCTTCAGGTAACGTACGCGGCCAGGGACGCCCAGATTTCAGTGGCTCTCTTTCTTCATCTTCTTGGATACCCTTTCTCTAGGAATTCACCCATCGCAAAAAACGGTGACCACAGTGGCTGGAGAAAAGCCTTGGAGAAATGTCAGGATGTGGTTGACAAACCCTTTCGAAGCAAAGGAATTAGTGGCTTGGGAGAAGAGGTTCAAGGGGAGGCAGCCGAGTCTCAGCAGAAGACCAGAAGTAAGAAGTCTAAGGCCGATGGAGGGGCATCCAGCAACCACCAGGGGAGAGACCCCCGGAAGCACAGACGGAAGCCCCTGGGGGTGGGCTACTCTGCCAGGTAACGGAGCTGCTCCGTCCTCAAAGCCTTAGCAGAGGGCGAGATATTCCCCACTCTGGAATGTGTGGCCAGGGGTAGAGGCTCCAAGCTCATTGCCCTCTCCTTTCCCTCGGAGACGTTTGGATCAGCCTTTGCTTTATTTGTGTGCGTTTCAGCTTATCCTCTTCTTTTACTTTCTCATTTTATTCTTATATATTTTAATTTGAGTTGGAGTCTCATTCTGTTGCCCAGGCTGGAGTACAGTGGCACGATCACAGCTCATGGCAGCCTCGACCTCCTGGGCTCAGGCACCATCGTGGTTACTGCAGACTTGATCACAATTTCCGCAGCCTTGATCATGGTTACCACAGTCTAATCCTACTGGGCTCTGGCGAGCCTTCCACCTTAGCCTTCCAAGTAATTGGAACTACAGGCACATGCCACCGTACCCTATGGATTTTTTGATTTATTGTAGAGACTAGGTCTCACCAAGTTGCCGAGGCTGATCTCGAACCCTTGAGTTCAGGCAGTCCTCTCTCCTTGGCCTCCCAAAGTGCTGGAATTATAGGCATGAGCCATGGCACCTGGTTTACTTTTTTATTTTTTGACAGAGTGGAAATGAGGAGAGCATGGCTTAACTTTGCCTCTGACCCTGCTGTGGTGTTAGGCCTGAAACTACTCCAGCTGTGAGTGGATGTGTAGCTAGCATTCTTTGCTTGCTAAGGATAGCCATGGATGAGTAGCACGAGGGGTTTCTTGCTTATCAGGAGAAACATGTCCTCTGGGCTCTGTTCATGTGGTATTTGGTCATTTAGAGTGAGAGCCACTCTAAGGAAGTGTTAGTGTCCAACCAGTGAAAGTGTCCTGTACAACTCATATCTTGACATAGGAAGATGACTAGTCAACTCTTAGATGTTTGGCCCAGTATAAAGTGCCTTAGGACCAGGAGGAGTCCATTGAAGGGAGTATTCCACGTGAGCCAGAGATAAATCCCTGTGACCCTCATACTATGGATTGAGCTTCTAGATTTTAGCTTACTTTGTTTAACGTAGTGATTGGTGGCTGTCTTACTCTGCTCCTGCTGCGTTCACAGCGGAGCTATGCTAACACCTCCCAGCTTGCCCCTCACATCCCATCTGCAAGTGTGAAGACAGAGGCGTGAACAAGTTCATTCTTAGTTGTGTCTCCTGGCCCAGCGCAGGCTGAGGGTGAAACATGGTTTCCTCCTTTTTTGTTTCCCCATGGTCGGTCTGTCTGACCCTGGTGTTGAGAATAGTTGAACCCCTCAGAGGAGAGTGGGATGGCAGCGACACCTCGACCTGTACAAACTTTCCAGCTGAGCTTGCCCTGTCTCTTCCCTGTAGGAAGTCACCACTTTATGATAACTGCTTCCTCCACGCCCCTGATGGACAGCCCCTCTGCACTTGTGATCGCAGGAAAGCTCAGTGGTACCTGGACAAAGGCATTGGAGGTGTGAGGTTCAACTATTGTGGTATATCTGCAATTAGGTGCATGTAGGAACTGGCCAGGGTGGGGCGAGGAAGGGGGAGGGACAGAGGAGGCAGGAAGACTGTGAGCCACGTGGTATTGGGCAGTCACAGTCAGAAACAGTGTCCTCTGCCAGGATACATCAGAGAGCAGTGATGGTGTTGCAGATTTCCTGAGGTGGGGGTGGGACAAGGAGAGCAGCCAGCTGCTAACACTTCTTCCTCTCCCCAAGAGCTGGTGAGCGAAGAGCCGTTTGTGGTGAAGCTGCAGTTTGAACCTGCGGGAAGGCCAGATTCACCAGGAGACTATTATCTGATGGTTAAAGAGAACCTGTGCGTTGTATGTGGCAAGAGGGACTCCTACATCCGGTGAGTGTGTGGGGGGGCTGCCCTCTTTGGCCTCTGGTGGAACTGCCGTTGGAGGCAGAGAGAGCCTCAGAGGCCAGGCAGCTGGTGGTCTGCTTTAGCTGAGCCTTGTCTGACGGGGCTTCCCCAAGGGCTTGACACCGCCTGGCCTTGCTGTTGTGGCCTTACGCCTCCTGAGCCGTGACTTTTCTCACTAGCAGTCTGCAAAAACCATCTAGGGTTCAGTGGGTCAGGGAAAAAACTGCAGTCTGCAAGAGTGGGTCCCTTCCGAGGACAGTTCCTCAGCCACAGTGACCTTCCTGCAGTGGCACACAGGCTTTCTGAGCCTCTGTGTTTCCAAGAGTATCGGGTGGCCCGATACTGCCCTGTGCTGTGATACTGATTCCTGTCAGACCTTCCTTGAGGGGCTGCTTGGCCTGAGCACCCAGACCTGGCCTTCCCCCGGCCTCTGTGGAGTCATTTACACTCCTTCTTTCTTCCCCTGCAAGTGAAACAACTTTTGTTGCTGCCAAAGATTTTTCCTGAGAGCTTCATTCTCCTTGGAAAATCACAGAGGGCCCTGGAGAGCCAGGGAAGTGGTGTCACAGGAGAGGGTTCCTCCCATGAAGGAAGTCAGTCTTTTCAGGGTACCAGGCTTTTCTGAGAGTTGTTTCTAGATGTCAAAGGCCATTCGAATGCCTTTTCATTTCTCTGAGACTTTTCCTTTGGGAACATGGCCTTCTCAAAGGTTGTAATTAACCTGGCTTTCATTGAGGCCTAGCAGCAGGTGGTCTGTACTCACTTCAGGGTGAGGGAAGCCTAAAGCACAGGTGGGAACTCCAGGGTGCAGGTGGGAACCCCAGGCACAGATGGGGACCCAGGGCACAGGTGGGGAGCCTTAGTTCATGGGTGGGAGCCCTGAGCATGGGTGGGGGGCCCCAGGCACAGGCGGGAGCTCCAGGGCACATGTGGGAGCCTAAGGCATAGGCTCGAAGCTAAGGCACAGGTGGGGCTGATAGACAGTATTGCCTTTATGTCGTCTGTGTTGGATGGTGGTGCCCAAGCCTTCTCTGTCACGTTTGAGCCTGAGTGAGCATCGCAGTAGCCCGTCTGCTGCTCCGTGGGTGCTGTGCCCTAAGCAAATGAGCCCTGCTTTCTGGGTGGACATGTTTTAGGAAGAATGTGATTCCACATGAGTACCGGAAGCATTTTCCTGTCGAGATGAAGGACCACAACTCCCACGACGTGCTGCTGCTCTGCACCTCCTGCCATGCCATCTCCAACTACTATGACAACCACCTGAAGCAGCAGCTGTCCCGGGAGTTCCAGGCACCCATCGGCTCTGAGGAGGGCTTGCGCCTGCTGGACGACCCTGAGCGCCGTCAGGTGCGCTCTGGGGCCCGGGCCCTGCTCAACGCGGAGAGCCTGCCTGCTCCCCGCAAGGAGGAGCTGCTTGGGGCACTCAGAGAGTTTTATGGCACAGACACGGTCACAGCTGAGATGCTCCAAGAGGCCGCCAGCCTGGAGACCAGGTACAGTTTGCAGTTTTGGTTGGAGAAGGGACTGGAGAGTGGCCCAGGGACACCAGCCCTCACTAGCGTATGAGGATGCTTGCCAGGGTGGGGCATGTGTGGACTTGGGTGCAGTGTCCAGCCTCGTGCTTGCCTGTTAGGGGTTTGATGGTCTAGGATACCCTGGGGGTGAGGGAGAGAGTGTCCTCTCCATAGGAAGCTTGCCTTGTGAGGTGTCTGCCCTTGACCCTCCAAGGTCAACTGTGTAGCTCTCGTCAGCTTCGTGACTAGCGTGAGTGTGCAGGGGCCACAGAGTTGGCCATATCATCCTGGGCAGGGGACGTGAATCCTAAAGTCAGCATGTGAGATGGGCTAAGAACCTGGCAACACTCTCAGATCTCTGGTGTTTCCCATGAAGTGCAGTGCAGTCGTCCTTCAGTGTTGGTGGGGACTTGGCTCCCAGACCTTCCTTGGATACCGGAATCCACTGATGCTCAAGTCCCTGGAATGAGATGGTATGGTGTTTGCATATACCCTGTGTACACCTTCCTCCATACTTTCAGTCAGCTCTAGGTTACTTCTACCTCATACAATTCAAATGTCACATAAGTGGTTGTTATGCTCTGTGGTTTATGGAATAATGACAAGGAAAAAAGTCTACGTGTTCAGTACAGATGCTTTTTTTTTCTGGCTATTTTTGATGCAGAGTTGGTTGAATCCACAGATGCAGAACCGTGAGTACAGAAGGCTGGCTGTGTGTGCAGTTTGCACCTCTGATTTGACATAGGTCTGTGAACACTGCGACCACAGGACATATGGCCCCATCTCACCTGGCCTCTGGGGTATTGGCCCACCAGATGGGATGCTAGCAACATTATTGTTACTATTTGAATCGTTTTCTCTTTTTTCCTTCCTTCCTTGCTTTCTCCCTCCTTCCCAGTGAGTACTTGGTTGAATTCACTTGCCATGACTCAGTGTTGCAATATGAGAAGACTATAAGCTCTTAGGTCCTGAGGAATGAATGGGTGTGAGGCTCGGGCGATGATAACTGTAGGCAACAGTGCATTGCTTCCCAAATGTCTCTTTTTTCAATAGTAATAGGGGCTGTAATAATTGAACTGATAAGTTCAAAACCCTGATAGTGATGTTGATTGCCATAGGGTTTTTGTTACCAGTAAAAAACAAAAAATAAAAACTTTGATGAAAGGAACAATTTAAAAAAAGTCATGCTACTGTCCCATCACAAATACTGCAAATATTTTTATTTAATTTAATTAATTAATTTATTTATTTTGAGTTGGAGTCTCACTCTGTCACCCAGACTGGAGTGCAGTGGCCACTCCCGGCCACTGCAGCCTCGACCTGCTGGGCTCCGGCAATCCTTCCGCCTCAGCCTTCCAAGTAGCCGAAATTACAGGCATGTGCTACCACGCCTGGCTGATTTTTTGATTTATTGTAGAGATGAGGTCTTGCTGCCCAGGCAGGTCTCGAACCCACGGGCTCAGGCAATCCACTCACCTTAGCCTCCCAAAGGAGCGGGATTACAGGCTGAGCCACCGAGCCCAGCTTACTGCAAATATTTTTATACTGCATCTTGCAGTGTCAAACCAATGAACTTCACATGAATTACCTTAATTATTTCTTATGACTACCTGAAGAGGTAGAATTTAGGTTTCATACTGATTAACTGTTAATATTATGTCTCGCATTTAAAAATATCTTTCAACATTTAAAAAATTTATGATTGACTTTTAACCTCATAACTATTCTGTGAGGTTCTAGAATAGATATTATTTTCCAAGTGTTTGATTAGTTATCCTGAGGTTAAAATTAAGTAACTTGCCAAGGTTATATTACAGATTAGTGAGATGCTCCTTTAACCAGTTCCCAAGTATGTTTTCTGAGGCAGCTGAACCTCCCCTGACAGTCACAAGCCTTTCTCATGCATCCATCTTGCTGAATTGGGTGAATGGATGCAGGACAGCTGCTTGGAGACCCATAGGCAAGTGGGTGGGCAGCTCAGGAGCCAGGTAATAAGATATCCCCAGGTACCCCGAGAGCAGTGACACTGTCAGACTGACAGGGCCAGGAGGAGGATTAGAAGTGGGAGCAGAGGAGTCTGTGGGCAGGGCACTTCCTTGAGGAAGGTTGCCTTTGTTCATAGAAGGTGTCAGCTCTGTTCACATGGCATCAGAGTGTTTCCGAGGCCTCCCTGTGTGGTTAGGAAGGAGGCAGGGGTCTGTCTTCTCATTCAGCGGCACCTCCCAGCCACATTTCATGGTGCCTGAAACCCATGAAACGTGGTTCCTCATGTGAAATACTCAGGTATTAAACTGTGATATGGAGGCAGAACTTGTGGGTGATTTAACAGCCTCATGGAAATACGGAGTATGCTTCAGAATGAGTAACATAAAAGAGGGGTGAGCTGGGTACTGGTAATCTTGGGAGAACTATGAGACCAGCATGCCTCCCCCATTGTCAGCTAGATGGGAGGGCCCTTGATGGGGGCTGAGCCTGGTCCCGTGGCTGCCCCTAAGCCCTGCTCAGAGCCGCAAGGCCTTCTGTCACATTGTAAGCCTGTGCTCGTTCTCAGAGGTGAGAAACCAGGTGTTTTGAACACATTAAAGTAATCGACCCAATAGGAGTCTTAGAACCTCCCAGAACTCCTGCTGAGTTGGGGCCTGCAGTGCCACCTCCTGCACTTGCCTCCTTCAGACCCTTTCCTTCCTGTCTTGGCAGGATTTCCAATGAGAACTACGTTCCCCACGGCCTGAAGGTGGTGCAGTGCCATGCCCGCGGCGGGCTGCGCTCCCTCATGCGCCTGGAGAGCCGCTGGCGCCAGCACTTCCTGGACTCCATGCAGCCCAGGCACCTGCCCCAGCAGTGGTCGGTGGACCATAACCACCAGAAGCTGCTCCGGAAGTTTGGAGAGGACTGTCCCATCCAGCTGTCATGACATCCCAGCTGGGGCAGGGAGACTGGACCCAGGCCGACGTGGCACCTCTTCCTGTTGCCTGCATCACTAGTTGTCCGGACCAGGTGACACCACCTGGAGCATTGCCCTGCACTGATTCCCGGGTGCTGCTGGTGGAGCAGGGTTGCTGTTTTAAGGGCATGTGTGATTTGGGATTTTAACTGGGTAGGGTCTTTTTTTCTTCCTCTCTTATTTTGTCTTTGTGGACAAAAGAGGTCCTGGCCTTTATTTTTACTCCCTTTCTTCTATTTTCCCTGGGCAGAGGAAGAATGAAGAATTTTCCCTGAACTGACTGGTCAATACTTCCTGAAAAGGTTTTTAATGCATCTCTTCCCTGTCATTCCATAGGTTCGTGTCTGGGAGAAGGAGTCCAGTGGATTAGGAGAGATTAGGAGGAGAGAAAGACTTCTTGGGGCTGGAGAAGTGAGCGAGGGCTCAGATTCATTTCCTCGAATGGCCGTTTTCTGGCCTAGTGTGCCCTGTAACTCACCGGCTGGAGCCATGCAGTCTGCCAGCCTCAGCTGATTTTAGTCTTGAAAATGCTCCTGCCTTTGCTCATCCAGGGCCGAATGGGGAAGTCCTGCCTGTGCCGCCACCCTGACCTGGGGTAGCCTTCTCTGGAAACAGGCCTTGGAGCTGGGTGGGGCGGAGGAGCACAAACCTCACCTCCCATAGGTCGTGGAGGCCTGGCCTGGTTCCCCGCAGTGCTGTTTGCTGTTGGCTCCTTCCTCTCCTGCCCCAGGTTTCTAGCTTAGTCCTCTCTGAGGGAAAGACGACCTTTGCTCAGAATCACTGTCAGCTCCCCTGTGTGCTGTGCTTATCAGGTGTGCAGTGCTGGTCCCACCTAAGCACTTAGTTGGCTGCCAGGGTCACCTGGTCAGGTTGTGTCATGAAGGCTTCTCCATCTCCTCTGAAGCCTGGACCCCAAGATTAACCAGACACACCCAGTGTTCAAGAGGGGATACAACTTCATTTTTGAGAAGGCCAGGCTGCCACTTTGAGTGTGAGACCAACTTGCTTATGATAAGTTTTTTTCTAAAGTATTAGGAAAACTTTATTTTACAAGATTTTAACAAGCTTACAAAAGAATTTTATGAGCAGAATCCAACAAGAGCTCTATTTTAGAATTGTGCCCAGCTAGCAATGGTTGCTCTAACATTGATAAATAAAACTTCTAAGCACAAGGCTCACTGATTGGAAATGTGGAACCTTTCTCCATGACTATAAAATCGAGGAGTATTCCAGGGGGAGGGGATGTCTACCCTAAGGTCCCTGCTGTGGCAGTGCCATGGTGTGTGTATACGGTGTAGAACACACGGCCACTGCAGCTATCATGGTGACCTGCAAGCTGGTGAGCTCATCCTGTGTTTCACCTTGTTGCCCTCTCATTCCCATTTGTCTTCAAGCAGGCAACTCTGGAATTTCATCTGGAAATCCTTGTAAGCAAATAGAACCAGCCACTTTGGGGCATGTGTGTTCACTGTGGTAGGCTATGGTGGGGTCTGGCCCCTGGCTGTGTTCTTTGGACACCATGGGAATGGATGGGGCATCTGAGACTTGGTCGTGGCAATTGTCAGTCTTGCCACAAGGTGGCACTCGGAGATTAGTTCTTTATATCCTCTTGAGAAGTAAGTGCCCACGTAAGCGCCCACGGTTACTGAATATAACTCATGATTTACGTTTTAAAATTTGCATAGCTGATTTCAGTCATTTTGATAGCTTGACAAGACAACCTTTCCCTTTGAAATGAAGGTAGGGCTGCTGCTTTCTTGCTCCCTCTGATCCATGTGCTAGGAGGTAAGAAACATGAGGTCATTGGTGGTGCCATGGTGGCCATGGGGAGAGGACCGTGTTTCCAGCAGACCTTCCTGCAAGGCCCAGTGAAATAGAGCCAGCAGCAGGGTGGGGGAAGTGCTGGGCCATGTCCATCAGATTTCTCACCCTTTCAGAAGATCGGTAGATCAGAAAATGGGTAGATCAGAATCTTTATTCTCTGAGTCTACCCTGAACTTTAGCAGCCAGTTGGAGTCTCACTCTGTCGCCCAGACTGGAGTGCAGTGGCATGCTCCTCGTCGCAGCTTCGACCTGCTGGGCTCCGGCGATCTTTCCGCCTCAGCCTTCCAAGTAGCCAGAACTACAGGTGCATGCTACCACGCCTGGCTAATTTTTGATTTATTGTAGAGACTAGTTCTTGCCAGGTTGCCTGGGTGGGTCTCGAACCTGCGGGCTCAGGCAATCCACTTGCCTCTGCCTCCCAAAGTGCTGGGATTATGGACTGAGCCACTGAGTTGCCATCTTAAGTGAGAAGCTTTAGGGGAGGCATATTTTAAAATGAATACTTATTTTTTTCTGATATAAAAGTAGCATGTGTTCATTAGAGAAGAGTCTGAAGAAAGAATACAAATCATCCATCTTCCTTCCATCTGGGACAGAGCTACCTTTGCTATTATATTTATGAGTTTCCTTTCAGTATTTAAAAATGCCTGTGATATGTGCAATATTTATTTAAACAAAACTGAGGGCCATATGTCTATACAGGTTGATGTCCCGATTTTTCCCCTCATTTAATGTGGTGTCACAGGTCATTTCCTGTGTCTTTAAGTCTTTGAAAATGGATTTCTCCTTTTTTTTGAGTCAATATCTCACTCTGTCACCCAAGCTGGAGTGCAGTGGCACAGTCACGGCTCACTGCAGCCTCAAAATCCTGGGCTCAAACAATCCTCCCTCTTTGGCCTCCCATGTAGCTGGGACTACAGGCACATGCCACCATACCTGGCTAACTTTTTTTTTCATTTATTTATTATAGAGACGAAGTCTTGTTATGTTGCCCAGGCTGGTCTTGAACACTTGGGCTCAAGTGATCCTTCCACCTCAGCTTCCCAAAGAGCTGAGATTACAGGCGTGAGCCACCACACCCGGTGATTAGTGACTCTGCCTTCCTTTGTCCATTGCCCACACTGTCAGAAGCCTTGACTGTTAGATTCTTCATTACTCACCAGTGACGCTGTGAGCAACCTTCCTGTGTGTATCTCTTGAACTCTATTTCAGTAATTTCTTTAGAGTAGAGCCCTAGACACTGCCTGTGTGGAGGGGGACTCCCATTGCTGGAGTGGATGCAAATCGAAGCCACTATCCAGGAATGGAATGCTCTCTGAGACCATCAGCTCTGGTGTCTGGGCAGTCACCGAGCTTCTGTGTGGCCAGCAGTGAGCACAGTGTCCCAGAGAGGGCCTCTCCATGCGTTCCTCATCATGGCACACGTGGGCCCTGGACCTCTGCCTGCTTCCTTTCTGTCCCCCAGCCTCACCACCCTGCCTCCCCCTTGTCAGCACTGGGTTTTGGAAACACTGTTTACTTTAAAAGAAAACTGTAAAAGAAATCTGAATTAAAAATAAAATTTTAATATTTCAAGTAAAGGATACAGACAGACTTTGTCTCCCTGCTAGGTAAGCAATGAGTGATTTGCCACCTAGAAGTGAGCATGGCTCCATGTTCAGAGATTTGTTACCACTTAGGAGTGCAGCTGTAAGTTACTTACTCTTATTCATGTCATGGAAGGAGAGCAATGATAAAATGTGTTCTGTTGAAATGAAGCCACTTTAATTCCTCGTTTTAGATTCTTAGGAAGCGTTTTAGACTCTTAGAAAGCCAGCAGGCAGAAAGCGCTTTTGTTCACCTTCCTACCCTGCCTGCTAGTTTGTGGCCCTGACGATCTGACTATAAGTTAGATTCTCAGTTCACCTGCCTTTCTGAGTGTTCCGTTCACTTACCCTTTCTTCCTTTTCTTTCTTCATTTTGTTTAAACCTTTTAAGAGGGATCAGTTTTTGAAAGGAGATATTTTTTCAGTTTGCTAGTTTACTAATGATTAGGTATTTTATTTTATTTTTTGAGTTGGAATCTCACTCTGTTGCCCAGGCTGGAGTGCAGTGGCATGCTTTTGGCCACTACAGCCTCAACCTGCTGGGCTCAGCCGATCCTTCCACCTCAGCCTTCCAAGTAGCTGAAACTCCAGGCATGTGCCACCACACCTGGCTAAATTTTTGGTTTATTGTGCAGACAAGGTCTCAGCAAGTTGCCCAGGCTGATCTCGAACCCTTGGGCTTAGGCAATCCTCTCACCTCTGCCTCCCAAATTACTGGATTATAGGCGTGAGCCACCATGCCTGGCATGATTATGTATTTTAAATGAACTGTCTTTTCATTTTGGTTATTGAAACTGTCTTTTCATTTTGGTTATTGAAACGGTCTTTTCAAGATGGTTATTTTTAGAGTACCAGATCACCCAAGGAATACAGTTAGGGTCAGTTTTTCTTGGCGGACATAAGCTAAAAGAGGGTATAAGAATGAGTCTAATATTATGATTAGCTCTTGATCTGTGTAACATAAAAAGAAATACGTGATCCCCCAAATATTTTATTTTAGAATTCTTTCCAAATGCTTTTCAGGCATTCACCAAGTTTCCCCTTGTGTGAGAGCCCAATACCTTCTGCCTGGCCAGTCCTGTCCCAGTTTTGTAGCCAGTGATGTAGTAGGGCTGACATGTAGCAGCCATATGGCTACCTGGGCCACCATCCTGCAGGGGAGGGGAGAGGTGGTCATTGCTCTGTGTGCTTGAGGCACTTGGCCGTGTGTAAATGCCAGTATATTACTCAGGAAGATGCAAAGTACTGCTTCCTTTTTTTTCTCTTTTATTTCTTGAAATACTACTTTCAACCAATGTCGTTTTCTTTTTCTGATTTATTTACTTATTTTGTGTCAAAGTCTCACTGTGTTGCTCAAACTGGAGTGCAGTGGCACAGTCATTGCAGCCTTGAACTTCTGGGCTCAGGAAGTCCTTCCACCTCAGCCTCCTGAGTAGCTGGGATTACAGGCCTGTGCCACCACACCCAGCTAATTTAAAAAATTTTTTTTGTAGAGAAGAGGTCTTGCTATGTTGCCTAGGCGGGTCTTGAACTCCTGGGCTCAAGCGATCTTCCTGCCTCTGTCTCCCAAAGTACTTAGATTACAGGTGTGAGCCACTGCACCCGGCCTTGATCCTTTTTTTTTTTCCTAACCTGCTTTGTCTGTGGCTAGCTCTGATTGGAGGCCTCTAGTCACTGGACTAAATGGGTAATTATTTGGGAGATAATCAATAACTGACTTCCTCTGCATGGGAATAGAGAATAGTAAAGGACCCAGTGCACGCATCCAGGTTGTACCTTCTTCTGATATAGTGCCTCAAAGGGCATTCCGTGCTCTAACCAAATGGAGGTAGTTAATTTCATACCCTTCAGACTGAACTCAAGACATTTGCCCTCCCTCCAGCTTTCTTATTTGTTATTGTTGTTAATATTTTTTTAGAGATGGGGTCTTTCTCTGTCCAGGCTGGAGTGTGATCATGGCTCACCACAGCCTCCATCTCCTGGGCTCAAGCGATCCCCCCACCTCAGCCTCTGGAGTAACTGGGATTGTTATTAATTCTTGAATTTTTCTCTCTTGCTAGATAAGTAGCCTGTGGCCTTTCTGCCAGCGTATGCTTCAAAAATGTAGAATAAGCATCATTGTGAACATGAAGTGTAGGTCCAGAATGTTCCCAAGGTAGAGCAACTGCTTAATTCTACTTCTTCCCAAAGCTCTCCCTTCTCTGGCTGCAACACGCTGGGGCACTGGGGCTCCGACTCCTCGGGCCCCCAGTGGGTCTCAAAGTCCTAGATAAGAATCAGAAATTGGATCTTGGTGAACCAGAGGGACTGAGAAGAGATGAGATTTAGACTGGCCACGGTGAGTCACGTTTGTAATTTCAGTACTTTGGGAGGCTGAGGCGGGAGGATCACTTGAGCCCAGGAGTTCAAGACCAGCCTGGGCAACATAGCAAGACCTGGTCTCTAAAAAATAAAAAGTAAAAAATAAATGAGATAGAAACATCAGTAGTCTTAAAGGAGTTACATTGGTTTGGTTAGTGGGGCGGGATGGGGTCTTTTCATGGACCTAACTTTCTATTTTTCTTTTTCCTATTCCCAGTCCTGACACATGTTGGAAGATCAGAGAGAAGTGGGCTGGTGACCTGCATTCTATTCCAGCCACCAGCTGTGTGTCCCTCCACAAATCACTTAGCTTTCCAGGGCTCTGTTCTGTAGCTGTAAAATTAGGGGTTTGAATTAGGTGTGCTGCAAGGGCCCCCCTTCCCTGGCTGTGATGCTTTGTCACACACCCCACCATTTCCTCCCATGGCCCTTTCCCCACATGCCGCACCCTTTGCCTTACTGTGCTCTTCTGCCCCACCCCCAGCCTTGGGATCCTGTGCATAAGAGGAAGGGTGAGGAGGCACGTAGGGCGCGCCACATCACGCTCTGGCCTCTTTGAGGGGGAGAAGCCTGTTCTGTCTGTGCCATTGGGGTTCCAGTGCCTTCCTCGCAGGGGTGTCCGGGTGGGGCCCTGGCGTTCTCATATTCCACCCCGTCCAGGATTGAACCATAAAGAGAGAAGGGAGATCTCTGTCCTTACTCATGTTGCCAGAGCTGTAGGTTCAACAAGAGCTGAGTGTCAGTGGAATGAGTGAGGCATGCCAGGGTGGTAGGTGGGAGGATATTGAGGGGAAAGACTGCTTCTGTGAGGAAGAGGGACAGTAAGCATGGAGCATAGAGTTTGAGTAGAATTAGGTACTTTAAAAAGGAAACATTCAACCAGTAAGGAAAAATATTTAACGTTGCCGTCCGTAACTGCCCGAGAAAATCAGCCACATCCACTATGTTTGCACATTTCAATCCTCCCGTGATTCCTGCGATGTGACTGACTCATGGGGAACAGGGTGGGAGCGTCTCTGGAGCCTGTGTCTCATGTAATCCCGCCTTGCCTTGGACTTGGCCTGCCTGTCTGTGCCTTTGTGTCAGCTAGACAGATTTGCACAGTGTGGTGTTTGCATCTCGTAAGCTGCAAAAGACATCTCTCTCTGCACATCCACTTCCTATGACCTGACAGGAAACACTTCTCAACCTATCCCTGTGCTCAGTCTTGGTCCCAAAGTGTAACACAGATTTGTACCAAGTGTGCTTAATGTAGACCTCTTTTCACAGTCCTCACCTGGATGTAGACCTGAGCCCCCACTTCCTACCAAATCGGGGTCCTTTATTGTTGTCATTCCAGAAAAAGTGACCAAAAGGAGGCCACTTAGCCCAGGAGGAGGCTCAGCTACATTTCTCCACCCGCTCCTGGACAGACCCTGAATTCATCTAAAACTCAGCTGTGTCTTGCCCTCTCCCATGGGGCCAGCTGAAGGCCCTGCCAGTTGGCTTGTTTGCTTTTTAATCACAATGTGTGTGCTTGGGCCCGGAGGCTGGGTAGCCTGAGCGATTGCACCCATGGCTTCCCTGAGTTCTTGGACACAATGAGCAGGACCAAAGTTGGCTTAGAAAAGGAACAAGATGACTTGGGGTTAGCTCTTCTCCTTTAAACGTTCTACAAGTGCGAAGCAGTTGGCTGCCAGCTCCCGCTCAAGCCGGCTGTGCAGTCTGACCTTGGCCAAGGCCTTGCCTCATCCTTTCGGCATTTCGGCCTTGTGTTGCGTTGCAGCCATGGAATGCTTAACCAAAAGCACATGCTGTTGCAGTGGGTTCCAAGGGTGCGTTTTTGCAAAAAGATCACATCATGTTGTTTGCCCAAAAAACAGCTTTCTCTGACCCAGTAGCCCAGCAGACCTCTAAGTGGGGATCCTCTCAGTGTTTGTACATGAGGGCTGGGATTCTGTTGTTGTTAGTGGTTCTTTCTTGATGGGCATCGTAATTGGCACACAGCAAAGTACACAAATCTTAAGAGTTCAGCTAAGTGGCTGGGTTTAGTGGCTCAACCTGTAATCCCAGCACATTGGGAGACTGAGGCAAGTGGATTGTCTGAGCCCATGAGTTCGAGACCACCCTGGGCAACTTGGAGAGACCTTATCTCTACGGTAAATCAAAAATGAGCCAGGCATGGTAGCATGCGCCTATAGTTCCGGCTACTTGGAAGGCTGAGGCGGAAGGATCTCCGGAGTCCAACAGGTCGACACTGGGGTAGCGGTGAGTATGCCACTGTACTCCAGCCTGGGCAACAGAGTGAGACTCCAACTCAAAAAAAAAAAAAAGAGTTCAGCTAAGTGAATTCTGACAAGTGGATGCACCCATGTAACCATCATGGCCTGGGGCTTTGAATGTCACATGAAACACTATCCTGATGCTGTATACCTTGGGACTGGGTGGGTGAACATTCATCTAGCTGAAAGTCACTATAAAACAGTCAATCCACTGGGCTCGGTGGCTCAGCCTGTAATCCCGCGCCTTTGGGAGGCTGAGGTGAGTGAATTGCCTGAGCCCACGGGTTCGAGACCCGCCTGGGCAGCGAGACCTCATCTCTACAATAAATAGGAAAAAAATCAGCTGGGTGTGGTGGCACATGCCTGTAATTCCAGCTACTTGGAAGGCTGAGGCTGAAGAATCGCTGGAGCCCAGCAGGCCGAGGCTGCAGTGGCTGGGAGCGGCCACTGCACTCCAGTCTGGGCGACAGAGTGAGACTCCAACTCAAAAAAAAACAACAACAGTCAATCCATGTCAAGGTATGATGAGTCTCTGGCAGTCTGAGCCAGAGAGTGTGCACATCTAGTGGACTTGGTTATTGCAAAGCTTCATGATTTTTTTTTTGAGTCAGGTTCTCTCTCTTGCCCAAGCTGGAGTGCAGTGGCACAATCACAGCTCGCCGCAGCCTCAAACTCCCAGGTTCAAGCAATCCTCCCTCCTCAGCTTCCTGAGTAGCTGGGACTAAAGCGGCACACCACCACACCTGTTTAATTTTCTTGGGTTTTTTTTGTAGAGAGGAAGACTCGATATGTTGCCCAGGCTTTTCTTGGACTCCTGGGCTCCCAAAGCATTGGGACTCAGGTGTGGGCCACCATGCCTACCTCATGATGTTTTTAATGAGTTAATTTTGTAAAAAATAGGTTAATATGTACATATAGTGTGAAGTTCTAAAAAACAACAAAAGGGAAATCTTCCAGTCCATTCCCTTCTTGAAGGTAACTGGTGTTACTATTACGTGTGCATTGTGATCTTCAGAGAGATTGTGTGCGTGGCTGTTTTTTTTTTAAAGTCCCAGGTTTCTTCTTTGCTTGTTAACCAAGAATTATTTCTCCACCCCTGCTCTTCATGTGAACTTCAGGGTCTAGTCTAGGGCATTTATGCAGAAACTTCTGGAATCCTGCAGCCTCCGTAAGACGGATCCTATTTGTCTTATACTGTAAGGCTTACCCTCTGTGTCTATCAGCTGCCTCAGAAGTCCATGTTTTTTGCAGGATTAGCCTCGAATTGACCATTGCTGAAGCTGGGTTTATTATATTGGGCTCTCTACTTTTTAACATGTATTTGAATATTTTCATTAAAAATATTTTTAATACTCAGGTGTGGTGGCTCATGCCTGTAATTCTAGCACTTTGGGAGGCCGAGGCCAGAGGATTGCCTGAGCCTAGGGGTTCAAGACCAGCTTGGATAACTTGGCAGAACCTTGTCTCTACAATAAATAAAAAAAATTAGCCGGACATGGTGGTGCTTGCCTTTGGTTCCAGCTACTTGGAAGGCTGAGGTGGAAGGGCCACCTGAGGCCAGCAGGTCGAGGATGTGGTGGCCATGATTGTGCCTCTACACTCTAGCCTGGGCAACAGAGTGAGACTCCGACTCAAAAAAAAAAAAAGGATATATATATAAACTATATTAAATATATATATATATAAATTCATATTACTTTAGCTGTAGCTCAAGGATCATTTAAGCCCAAGAGTTTGAGGCTGAGGTGAGCCACTGCACTCCAGCCTGGGTGACAGAATGAGACCCCAACTCAAAAACAAAAAAGCCAATATCATGAAGCTTTGTGGTAACCAAGTCCACTGCTAAGCAACCATCTGTGTATGTCATTTGCCTGTTTTAAGGTATTGTGTAATTGCAGCCTATAGGAGAATGTCTAGACAGAGCCCCCCTGCCCTAGCTGTCCAAATCTGACATTCAGATTTCCCAACCCACAGACATGAACGCGGGTAACTCCTTACCATCACAAACGCCCTTCACTTTAGAAACAGAACTGGCCTCACATTTATTGTGGAAAGCCAGCTTCTCTGGCAGGCAGTGTTTGAATTGATTTGTGCACTACGTTTTTCAAGACTATAAATCTCAGGCAGAGCTGAGGGCTCATGCTCAGTCTCATTGAACAGTGTTCTGGACAAATCATGGGCTTCAAGCCAGGGAGGGAGGACCGTTCCTCTCGGAGGACAGGAACCCAAGCTTGCATAGACACATCCCTTGGCTATTCCTCCCAAGCCTGGACCTTCACAGTGCGTTCTCTGTGGCAGGTGGACAAAGAGGCGGGTTCTCTCCAGGTCAGAGCTGCCCGAAGACACAGTCCAGGGGAGGGAGGCCCTTGGTGCTTTTGGATTCTGGTCCCATGGGGCTTCCTGATTTCATTTTCTCCTCTGTGCTCTCTTGTACTCACTTGTCTTGCCGTAATGTCATCACTCAGGGCCAATTGCTTGATCATCATTAGGAATCTTCCCACTGGCCAGGGAGCCCCCGGAAGCCCATCCTTCGAGCAGGTGTCACACCCTGCAGCATGTGCTTCTTGGCAAGCATTACAATGGATGAAGGGAGTCACTGAGACCTTCCCAGGGGAAATGGGTACCACAGGTGGCCTTTGGGACTGTTCATTGTGCCAGAAGGTTCTTGACTGGCTGCTGTGGTGGTGGAAGAGGGGTCATTTGGAATGGGGTGGGACATTCCTGGTGTCCTCCGCAAGGTCCTGATGCAGGAAGGGTTCCCACAGCCTTTGGTGCCAGCCTTTTCTGGGCAGAATGAGGCAAAATGCCCAGTGTGTTTTAAATAGATTCCACGTGCCGCTGCCAAGAAGCCCAGCAGCCTGCCCTCCAACCTCACTCATTTATGTGTCCGTTTTCACACTGCCCTGCATGGGGGGCATCATCAGCCCTTACTAGTTTCAGTGTCTATTCCACTTTGCGTGCTGCTCTTCTTTCCCCAGTGCTGTTTTTCCTCTTGCTCTGTGCCTTTTTGTCCCTGGGAACCTGTCTGTATCCACTCTCTGTCTGCTGCTTGTCTGACTCTGTTGTGACTTCTCAGTTGTCCTCTTGCCCCTGGCTTGCAGGGGGACAGCCCAGGTCCACCCGGGCCTATGTGCAGTCAGGGAGGCAAGAGAGGCCGTGGACACTAGGGCCAGTGACCTGAGGTCAGCAGCTGGTGCTCAGTCCCTCCGGGGCGCCCAGACTGATGCGATAGCACGTGAGCACACTCAGCAGGTTCTTGTAGCTGAGAGAGTTGTAGGGTAACAGAGCACCCATGTGGTCCCCTCCCAGCCTGTCCACAGAGGCCCCTTCCGAGACCCAAGAGTAATTACAGAAGACTTTAACCTTGATGACTGGATTCCCAGTAAGAGGTAATGCAGAAGAAGGAAAGGAACGCTTGTCACCTACTGATGGGCATGGCTGTGTGGATCCTGGGAAGAAGGGTGTGGGTGCAAGTGGAAGGTAGAGGAACCTGCCTTGAGCGATCTCAGCCATGGACAGGTGATGCCAGACTGGAACACGGAGTTCAACGATGGTAATTATCTCCTCGCTGTGTGGCTATGTCATGCGTTAGATGAGTCCTCCAAAGCGGGACCAGAGAAATCAGTGGGGATAGAGGCAACAGGCCAGCACCACCCAAAGCCATCATCTGAAAAGAGGCAGAGGTGGAAGGCTGGGGGCGGCCCCATGTCCTGAGGGGAGCTGGTGTGGATTGGCACCGGAGGAGGCCTGGGAGTGGGGCCTGCCTGGGAGTGGGGCCTGCTGGGTGCTGCGGCCAGCCCTGCAGATGGAGTGGGGGCGGGGTCTTCTCACCACTTGGCTGTAGCCTGTGTGCTTCTAACCTGCTTTATGTTCTTGTCCACAAAGGCTGTCTGTCTTGGGTTTCTCTCTGCTAAAGAACAACCTTCTAAGTGTGGCTCACATGCTGCCTGCATCAGTCTGAGTGCCCGGGCTGGGCTGAGCACTGGCTGCTGACCTCGGGTCGTTGACTCCGGTGTCCACTGCTGTGATGAGCAGCCCCTTCTGCCCCTCCCCTGACCACAGGCAGGCCCGGGTGGGGTTGGGCTGCCCCCTGGCAGGCCAGGGCAAGGGGAGGGCAGGAGGACGAAGGCTGACTGGCTTCCTCGTCTTTGGAAGGAAAAGGCTTGGTCTAGAGAACATATGACTGGATGCCTTCCCCTCCCTCTTCACTAGATTCTTAGACCTTGCCCATCTGGGTGCTGGAGCTATGATGGCCAGCCCCTCATTGGAGCACCCAAACCCAGCCCTTTCCAGCCTGAGAGCCCACCACGCCTCCAGGTTAGTGTGGCCAACCAGGGGACAGGGCTTTGGCCAACCCAGCTGAGAGCAGGGCTTGCCTCAGGAAAGGCCTGGTCTGAAGGCACTTCTGGTTGTGATTCTGCTGGGTCCCCAGGTGCCCTTTCCCCTTCGCTGAGCTGCAGGAAGGCCTGTGGGGGAGAAAGAGAAGGGGGACTTCTCTCTTGCTGGAGAAGATATCAGGTCAAGAGGAATAAATGCACGTGGCAACGAATTCAAAAGGTACCAAGGGACATACAGCGAAGTTTTCTCTCAAGTTCCGCTCCTTGGAGGCATCCCTGAACATACCCATTTCTTGGAAATTCTTCCCCAATTTCTCCTTTGGAGGTCTGCTGTAATCCAGAAGTTCAGATTCTTGGTCCCATGGACAATTTTAAGTGTTTGGATGTGCATGTGAGACCCAGGGGAGTCTGACAGTGTTAACATTGTATCCCAGTTTGTATCCCATCCTTGCAGGGGCAGGGAATTGTTTACATTAAAACAAGCAAGTAGAATCCTCAAGTGCTAGCTTGAAAGGACCATCCAGTTGCTTTTGTGCCAGTGCCCTTTTTTTGTATCATGAGAAAGACCCAGATGAGTGACTTTTCCAGGGTCACTTTGCTGCCCATGGCATGTTGGGAACTAAAACCTAGGCTCCTACCTCCTGGGCATCCCAGTTCCCCAAGAACACACTGACTGCTCCACCTTTGCAAAAATGCACACTTCAGAGGTGGAAAGAAAGGTGTTGAAACGTGGATTTAGAAATTCCCTCCAATGGACACAAATGGGAGGAAAGAGATGGGTAATTCCAGGAAAAGCCTGAATCTGATTTCAACGGAAAGCGAGCATGCACACCGCCTGCTCCCACACAGCCTGGCAGGAGACAGGGCAGAGAGCCCATGATCCTCCCACCCTGCGCCACTTCGGTTGAAAACTCTGCAGCCCTTGGGCCAGTAGCCACTCGGTGGGCATTTTCTTGTGGGGCAGGAGGGAGAAATGTCAATTTAGACAAGCTGACAACCTGTGTGCGGGGAGGATGCACCCGACCATGCCACCATGGAGCTTTGCCATGTCCTACCCCTTGCCAGGAGGAGATGCCCACGATTTACATGCTGTAGGCTGTCAAGGTGGTTCTTAAAACTCCCCCCGTTTTGTCATCAGCTCCAGACACTGTGCAAGACCCAAACCACATGGATGGGCTGAGGATGACTTCCAGGGGTGGCTTTGGCAGTGGGGGACGTGGATCCCCATAGACACTGGGGTGCTGAGAAACAGTAGATTTCCAGGCAGCATGGCTCTGACGTCACCTGCCTCCCGCGTGAACAGCTTTTTCTTCCCGTTCAATTATTTTGACTGGGAAGGGAGTTGAAATTACACTTGAGAATACATCGATGGATATTTTCAGCCCTGTCGAGAGCTTCAAAATACATACTAGTTCTGGGAACTCTGCTTTAATTTCTACAAGGAAAATGGGCACCGTTAGATGAAAGGACACAGAAGGCCAGGACTATGGGTCTCCTTTCAACTCAAATTCTCTTTGGGTCCATCGACACCCCTTTGATCCTGAGCCCAATTTCATTCAAGCCCTACACCCAGGGGTCCATCCTGACATGTGCCAGCTGGCCAGGTCCTTGGAAAAGAAACACGAATTCCTAAGAGCCTGGGTTTAGGGTCTGGCATCAAGGCATTTGACAGAGGCAGGAAAAAATGCCAGCTCTGTCTCTTGGTCTTCACACTAGGCGCCCAGAGGCCCTAGTCTCTGATGACATACCTTGTCTCCCACATCTAGGTGCTGGGTCCATATGCAGCCACCTGGCAGCATGCCGGACCCGTTGTGTTTCTGGCTGTCTCATCCCTCCCCCTCTGGCCCCTCCACTCCTCTGCTGACCTGGGTTTACAGGTGCCTTCCTGGACCAAGCACAGAGAGCTAAGTGCAGTTGCACACACCTCCTGAGTCTGCCCCTCCTCCCCATCGCAGCTCAGAGTCACCTCGTACCCAAGCACTTGTCTCCTGGGCAAGAAATGTGCAGGTGACTCTCAAATCCTGTCTCACACGTCCGCCTCCAGTGGCCACCACGTCCTCCCCCTTCCTTCTGCTTTGGTGTTTCTCCCTGAACCTGGCCCTCAGCGCCTCTTGCGGGGACAATCAGGGTTACTGGGGTCCTTGCTGCTGGTCTTCAGCCTCGCTGACACTGATAAGTGATCCCGTCACTCTTTGTTTTTAAATTCTTGGCTTGCCAGAATACATCCAGATTTCTTTCTTTTTTTTGAGTCAGGGTCTCATTCTGTTACCCAGGCTGGAGTGCAGAGGCACAATCACAGCTTACCATAGCCTCGACTTCCTAAGCTCAGGCAATCCTCCTGCCTCAGCCTCCCAAGTAGCTGGCACTATAGGTATGCACCACCGCTCCTGGATAATCTTTGTAGAAATAATATCTCACTGTGTTGCCCAGGCCAGTCTTGAACGCTTGGGCTCAAGTAGTCCTCCTGCCTCAGCCTCCCAAAGTGCTGGGATAACAGACATGAGCCATCGTGCTCAGCCAACATCCAGATTTCTTACAGAGGCGTCTGTGAGTGAGTCCACGCCTGCCCCCCCAACTTCCACCACTTCTTGCCCACACACACCTGGCATTGTTGCCTGTGCCGCCACACATTTGTTGTCTTAGCTACCTTCACCCTCTTCCAAGGACACTCTTTCAGGTCTTGCTCCTGCTTATCCTCTAAGGCTCTGATGACATCTGTGAAGATGCCCCCTCTGTGCTTCTGTGGGGCTCAGTTCCATCATATTGTGATTATTTACATCTGCTTCCCCAGTGTCAGTGATTCCTTAGAGGCCAGGACCAGGTTTGGTTAATTTTTGTATCCCCAGTGCCTAGAAGTTCCTGGCATGGTTGGTGTCTGAGAAGGAAAGGAAGGATATGGACCCACCATCCCAGTGGGCACACAGTGGGCCTCGAAGTCTGAGTGGGCGCCTTGCCACGTGCACAGGATGGCCCAGTCTTTATTCAGTTGCTCACTGCAGTCATGTGGTGCGTGGCCACAATGCGCACCCTGTGCTAGAAATGGGTGAGACCAACCTGAGTAACATAGCATGACCCCATCTCTTCAAAAAATCAAAAAAATTAGAAGGGCATGGTGGCACATGCCTGTAGTCCCAGCTACTCCAGAGGCTGAGGTTGGAGGATTGCCTGGGCCCAGGAGGTCAAGGCTGCAGTGAACCATGATCATGTCACTGCACTCCAGCCTGGATGGCAGAGTGAGACCACGACTCAAAAAAAAGTCAACAACAACAAAAACAAATCCTCCAAGGAGAGTGCCCTGTTTGCTGCCACCATGAGCAAGGCTCTGAGCATGGGGAAAACGGCGAGCAGAGCCATAAGGAGCCCTGCCTCATATAGCTCATGCTCCATGGCAGGAACTAATCACCAAGATGCCAGGTTGTCAGACAAATAGGAGCATGGTTGATAACAGGAGAACTGTGAGGCCCTCTCTGTCTTTGGTGATTATGCGAACTCGACTTAGTGACCTCTTCTCTTTAGAGACAGCTGGTGCAAGGTGTGTGGTCAGCGGCAGCGGGTAACATGCTCCTCTTGGTGGCTGGTGGTCTCCGGAGTGTCGATCTCTTCATCTGTGAAGTGGGGATAAGGGAGCCTCCCCACAGGGAGTGTTCTGAGCTCACGTGCGGTGTGTACAGTGCTGTTACAAGGTAACATATTGGGGGGGGACAAGAAAACTGGAATTACCTTTAGGAGAGCTGGCCCCTTGTAGTACAGGCTTCCCATGCTAGGCAAAGTGTTCTAGGAACCCATTGGCATCAGTGTACCATCTAGCATTATAGTGAGAGGCTGTGTCTGGCTTCAGGGAATTTTTTTTTTTTTTTTTGAGATTCTTTCAACACATTTGCCTATTTCATGCTGGGTGATTTAGGAACACACACTGCACTGAGCGTTCAGCAGTTTTTGACCCCAAACAGCATGACCCCTGTGCCCCATCCTCCCTATTCACCTGATCTTTCCTTGAGTGACTTTTTTTTTGTTTCCCCATATGAAAAAAGTCCTCAAAGGGAATTGTTCTGCCAATGTAGAAGAGGTGAAACAAAAAACAGCAGAAGCATTAAAAGGCGTCAAAATTGACCAGTTCTAAAACTGTTTTGAGCAGTGGAAAAAGCATTTCAATAGGTGTATTGCATCAAACAGAGTACTTTGAAGGTAATGGAAGTGTAAACATGTAAGACTATGAACACAATTTTCAAATAGATAAATTCCAGGGTTTTTTTTTGGTCCTTCCTCATGCATCATGGTCACCATCCCTGCCTTCTTTCCTGCCGAGAGCAGACACAGGCAGGGTGGGGCCCAGTCGGGTCCCCTCACCTACCTTCCAGACCCCTGCTGCAGCCACAAAGGGCAAGAGGCTTCTGTGCTGGCCCAGGATCTCAAGGGAAATGGGCCCAGAGAGGATAGGGCCCTACCTGTGCACCTGTCCTTCCTCCAGCCTGCCCAGCAGAGGCTCTGGCAGAGGAAGTGCCCGCCTGCAGGTCAGGGTCACCCTTCTTGTTGGGCATAGGCATGGCTGGGGAGGCTCACTTAGGGTCTGCTCTTGGAGCAGCAGGGAGCATTGCCCTTCAGCAGTCCTGGCAGGAGCTCTGGGTAGCTGCCCAGCACCAGATTTTACATACTTAATTCATCAGTGCCCCATTCTACAATTGAGAAAACTGAGGTTAAGAATGTGCCCAAGCCACTCTCCCAGTGTGTGACAGGATCAGCATTTGAATTCAGGCTGTCCCAGAGGCAGGGACTGAGTGTACTCTTTCTCCCTTCTGGCCTTCACTTCCCCCAAACCCTCACATCAAACGGGTGAGGGAGAGAGCTCCCTGGGCCTCTGGGAGCCCTGGGGCACGTGGCAGTTCCCAGCCTGCCCCGAGTGCTGACTCTGGCAGCCCCAAGAGAAGGTGAACTGTGCCTGGGAGAAAAGCCCCAAGGGAGAAAATACCCAAGGAACTGGGAGTCCTGGAGAACATCTCCTCGTGTCCCTCTTTATGCAGAGGAGAAAACAGAGACCTGGGTGGGGGGACACATGGGGTCCCTGCATACAGGACTTCAGACCATCCTGTGGACTTCCCGGTGGCCCCAGAAGCCTGCACCGGTGCCTGACAGGCATTGGAAGTGGCACAGGACCTAGATCCAGGTGGTAGCACCTACTTGCTGGAGGACTCCAGAACTCCAGGGGCTGGGCACCCTCTCTGGGACTCAGCATCTTTATCTGCTGTTGGGAGGATCACCCTTAACGCCGAGCAGACAGTGACAATTATGATTACTCTTGCTCTTTTTGAAGTTCAAGAAACGTGAGGAAATGCAGGTCTTGTAGGGGTCGCCTCGACTCCTTTGTTCTGCTAGGAACTACTCCTGGGACAGACAGAAGATAGGACTTGCTGCCAGCCCTGATGGCTGGAGTCTTTCCAGGAGGGCCAGGTTCAGGTCTCTACCCACATAGGGGTCGGATCTGGAGAAAGACCATGGGCTCCAGCCGAGGTGCACTCTAGGCTTGGCTCGAGATACATAACTCATCCTCCCTCTGCGCCAAGTTCCTGTCGGTCAAATGAGCATGGGAACCTCATGCCCTCCTGCCTCCCAGTCCCCAAGGAGGCATCCCTTTAAGGGAGGCTGACTTTGGAGTCTTCTGGAGAGGCTGAGCTCCTGTGGGGTTTTTCTGGTGCTGGGGGGCAAGGAGGCCTTCTCTTAGGGACAGAGCGACCAGGGAGACACAGTTGGGTGCAGACATGTAGTATCTCACCACTGAGCCCTGGGAGTAGGTGGTGATACTCAGGGAAAGTTGCCAAACTCCAGCCCCTCCTGCCTTCTCAGGGAACTTTCCTTGGGGCTGCCAGAATCCCCATCAATTGGGCAGGGTCCGACTTCACTCCCCAGGCCTGGGACACGATGAGAGTGCTCACCAGGAGTTGCTGGATCCCACCTCCTTTTTCCTGGCCTCTCAAGACCAAGGGTGAGGGGATATGCATAGACTGGGCTGGGTGAGGGGAGCAGCCGGTTGTCACCTGGTTGGCCTCCTGAGAGACTGAATAGCCTAAAGGTCCAGAGTGTGTAAGACCTTTTTGTGCACAAGGGAGCAAACTGCCGTCAAGGGACAAGCTGCCGGGACTGCCGGCTGGGATGCTGGGAGGGATTTGGTGGAAGTGGAGGGCCAGGCTGGGTGAGTCTGGACCCAGGCAATCCTACAGCCTCCTGTGAAGACGGGGCACCAGGAGGGCAGTGCCCTTATGTTTTCTTGGCTGACCCGAGATGCCTGTGGAGCCCGATTCCTAAGGAGCACGGTCCTCTGCGGCTCCTGCAGGTGACATGTCCACTGAGTCTGCCCCATGGCTCCTGCAGACACCAGGCCCTGGCTCAGCAACACCTTGTCCATCGCTGTAGGTGAGCCCTGCCCCTGATGCAGTCTGACTAAGCTCTCAGCAGGAGCATCCTGGGAGAGAACTGCTGCTGCTGGTGCCAGGGCCTCTCCCCGTTCCAGTCAGGTGGTTTGTGCCTCAGACCCCCTGCTGCCTCTGCAGATGCTTTGCAAGACCCTTTCTTGTGCATTCTCTCCTTTCTGGGGTCCATTCTGGGTGGGGTCATTTTGGACATGTCTGGGTGTCCTTGTGACTTGTCTTCTGAGTGAGGGTGTTGCAGTTGCAGTGACGACCCCAGGTTTTCTGCAGCAAAGCAAACAAAAAACCAGAGCGGGATTTCCTCACTTAAGCAGAAATGTTTTGAGTGTCCTGTTAGGCATGGTCCAACCCCGGGGGGCTGGAGAAATGGAGAGACGCCATCTTATCTCAACTGGTAGTTGAGGAGACTTGATGCTATGGCCTCAGTTTGCCAATGCCCTTTGGAAGCCTGGCTCCATCTGGGCCTCAGAGGAGCCGTGGTGTGCAGCAGCACAGGGAAGAAGCAGGCTCCCTGCAAAATCCCTGGCGTTCAAGGACTTCCTGGTCAGTCTCAACTCCTGCCCAATCCCTCCCAGCACCCTAGGTCCAGGCAATCCGGGCAGCTCGCTTCCCGCAGGCAGCTGGCTCCCTTGGGTGCGCCAAGGTCTTCCAAACTCTGGACCTTGAGTGGGCTATTCACGCCCACTCCCCTTAAGGATTTATCCAAAGGACATCTCCGCCTCCTTGGGAACCTTCCCAAAGACCACCTTGCAATGCACGATTCCTTCCTCCCTGAATCGCTGCTTCCTGGCTTCTTCACACCTGTTGCCAGTGCCTGCCTGTTCAGTGCTGGGCTGGTCTCCTGACCCTGGTCCAGCCCTTCCTTTTGCTGGAAGGAGAGGGACTCAGTATCTCCAGGGCTGGGGCGAATTGCCTTGCACTTTGTCCGAGTGTCGATGGAGAGAGGGCTTCAAGGCGGGCTCGACCCACTCATTAGTTGCATGATGTCCTGGGGGCACCATCCTGCCCCTCCGGCGTCCTTTCTTCTGAGGAAATAATGGCGATGATGATACCGCAGGGTTGTCCAGGGAACAGCGAGGCGGGGCGGAGCAGCGTGGAATGGGGAGCCCGGCCAGTAAGAGGTGAGGGCGTGGGCACCCCGTTCTCCTTGCACTACCCTCGCCGTGCCCGAATGTCAAGTGCAGCAGCTTCGCATCCCTCCCGGGGCGGGCGCTCCGGAGGGATCTCGGGCTGCGGAGGACCCCGGGACCAACCCAGGGCTCCGCTCCCCTCCCCGCTGCCGCTGCCCAAGGACTCGCCGGACACAGTCTGAGCCCCGCGCGCGAGCGCGGCTCAGCGCAGCCGGGAGCTGCCGCTGCGACACGGGCCCGGGCCGGGGGGCGCG
>NW_007074529.1:112267-112816 GCF_000164805.1 Carlito syrichta
CGGTGCGCGGGAGAGAAGGCTCTCCGGGCGCGGCGCCCCCTCGGAGCCCGGGCCAACTTGAACCTGCCGCCTCGGACACCCCGCCCCCGAGTTCTCTGATCGGTGAAGGGTCTCGTCCTGTGCGCGCCCGTCGCCCCCAGCATTGGGGTCCCGCTGTCCGCGCCCGGGCTCGGCGAGCCCCTCGCAGGAGGTCAGTGCCGCGACCTCCGAGGCACCGGGGACACAAAGGCTGTGGCCCGGCGGGGACCTCGGCCGAGCTCTCTGGGGACCCGGGCGGGGGCGTGCGGGCCTTCCGCCGCCCTGCTGGGGCGTCCCTGTAGCTGCCTTCGCCCTGGCCCGGTGACAGCCCTAGGGGGCCAGGCAGGGGCACCTGTTGAGGCGGGAGGCTCTGTCACCGCCAAGCGCGCTGCGACTGGCGCGTCCTCTAGACCCGGCGGGTGTGGACCGCAGCGACCCTAGGGACGTAAAACGACTGGCTGGGCGGGGCGGCCTGGCCGAGAGGAGGCGAGGCGGGGAGGGAGCGAAGCACGTGGGCTGGGGGCGGGGAGT
>NW_007074529.1:112836-113833 GCF_000164805.1 Carlito syrichta
GGGTGGGGGAGTGGGGGTGCACGGCCAGGATGCTGTGGCGCAGAGTGGAGTCCGAGCATCCTCACTGGATGCTCATCCAGAGGGACCCGAACCCCAGCAATGCCGGGAGGCCACAGGGGAGTGCCCTCTCCAGCCCCCTTCCTGCCCGGGCTTCGCCTGAGCAGACCTGGGGGCGGGGTTGTCTGGATTCCAGTCTGGCTGTAGTCTCTGGGGACAAGCCTGATGGGGTGGAAGGTCCCTTCTGGGCTGGGTCCTGTTCCTGTGACACCGTTTCCACAGCACTTGTGGTGTTTGGATTGCTAAGTGCTGAGGAAAGGAGGAAAACCCTCCTTGAGGGACACTCAGAGTGATGAGATCTGGGTGGAGGGACTGGTCAGGGTGGGAACCAGGCAAGCCAGTAGCTGGAACAAGTCCTCAGACCCGGTGGAGCATCCACACCTGGAGCTCAACTGCCTTATTCTCACTCTGCAGAGGACCTGCCGGGGTCTCAGGACAGGGTTGGAGCCCACTGGGGTAAGGCAGCCTGGCTGCTCTGACCCTCTCTCAGATGAGGCGAGGGGGGAGGGTCTGAGCTGGAAGGTGGGGAGAGCACAGGGAACTGCTACTCAGAGCCCTGGTCTGGCCCACACACCCCTCCTGCCCCGCCCCCCACCCCAGCCCTCGGGCATCCAGGGATTAGCACTTGTTTTGCAGGTGGAAGCTGGAGGTCATGAGGGGTCCCAGGAACATCCTCTCTCCCCTCTTTATTCCCACAAGGTTTGACTTGCTGCAGAGAAAAAGGAACTGAGCACTGCTAAGTTTATTTTTTACTTTATTTTTTTGAGTTGGGGTTTCACTCTGTCACCCAGGCTGGAGAGCAGTGACATGACCACAGCTCACCACAGCCTTGACCTCCTGGGTTCAGGTGATCCTTCTGCCTCAGCTTCCCAGTAGCTGGGACTACAGGTGCACACCACCATGCCTGGCTATTTTTTTTTTTTTTTTGAGTCAGAGTCTC
>NW_007074529.1:114284-130402 GCF_000164805.1 Carlito syrichta
CAGGCAATCCACTCACCTCAGCCTCCCAAAGCGCGGGATTACAGGCTGAGTCACTGAGACTGGCCATGTTTTATTTTATTTTTTTTGTAGAGACAAGGTCTCACTATGTTTCCCAGGCTGGTCTTGAACTCCTGGCCTCAAGGAATCCTCCTGTCTCAGCCTCCCAAAGTGCTGGCATTATAGGTATGAGTCACCATGCCAGGCCTTAGACACTAAATTTAAAGTAGGAAGGAGTATTAGGGAGATACCCAGGTGTCAGGACATGAAGATGCAGGAAGAAAGGGAGGGAGGAAGACCTGGGGGGTGGCAGGACCTGCTCCAGACACTTGGGGCATAGCTAGCTCCCACCCTGTTCCTCAGCTTCAGCCCTGGCTGTCTGATCCACCAGTGCTGGTCGCTGGTCACACATGGCCTTGGACGCTGCCTTCCAGTTACTTCTGTGGATTCTCAGTGAAGTGTGTGCTGTGTGTACAGGGACTGTGCTGGAAGCTTCTTGCTGCACACAGCAAGGTGTTTTTAAGGTGTGGGAAAGCAGTTTTGCCCATTTCTGGGAGCGGTCAGTGGTCCAGGCTTCATCATCTCTGTCCGACTGTGTTTCCAGCTCCAGCCTGCCTATGAGTAAGGAGGTAGGGGAGGCTCATCTAAGTTTTCCAGGAGGAACCTCCATCCAGCTAGAGAAGGGCAGGTGCAACCCAGGGGTTACTTTCCCCTGCAGTTTGAGGCAACCACTCAGTGAGTGTCTTATTCTGAGACATTTCTCATCTGGCTGGGCCAGGATGCTGCTTGTGGATTTTCAGATTCTTAGAGAATGAGGTGGCCAGCCCTGCTGTCAGAGGCCGAGGACACTCAGACATGCACGTCATCCTCATGCCCCAGGAAGTCAGAGCCCCGGGGGTGGGAGGGTCTGCAGAGCCTGGACCCAGGAGTGGCTCTGTGAGGCCAGAAGCCTGAGCTGGCCAAGTTGCTTCTAGACCTTGGAGATGCTTGTTTGGCATTGTGAGTGTCGGCATGGCAACCGTGTGGCCAGATTTCCCAGGGAGGTCCTGATTTGTAATATTCTGTTCCTCTGCCGGCCCATGTGTTGCAAATTTTGATGGGAAACATTTGGTTATGGAACTGTAAAAGTGACGGGGGACACCAACTCTATCCTGCATGGCTGCTTATGTTGTAGCCAGGTCTTGGATTCTTCCAGGCTGCACTTTATGGGCAGGTGTTGGACTGGGGACATCCCCTTGAACTGACACTGTTGCCCGCTGGCACAGGACAACTACCCAGGCAGGAGGCGGAGCAGATACGGCTGGCCTGGAGGCTTCTGGCCTCACAGCTGAGGAACACATCTCTGGCTGTTTTGGCTTGGGACTCGGGGTTATCCATATGCTAGTTCTCTGTCAGACATGGCTGGGGGCTAAGATGTGTGGAATTTACTTTATTTTTTTCTTTTGAGTTGGGGGTCTCACAGTGTCACCCAGGCTGGAGTGCATTGACACAATCACAACTCACTGCAGCCTCAACCTCCTGGGCTCAGGTGATCCTTCCGCTTCAGCCTGCTGAATAACTGGGACTACAGGTGCATGCCACCATGCTGGGCTAATTTTTTTATTTTTACTAAAGTTGAGGTCTTGCTATGTTGCCCAGGCTGGTCTCAAACTCCTGGGCTCCAGTAATCCTCCTGCCTCAGCCTTCCAAAGTACTGGGGTTATAGGCGTGAGCCACCATGCTGGCCTTTACATGTCTGTGATGGACATCTTTAGCACAGGTACACTCATTTGCATCAGCAGTCTCCTATTTCAAACCATGAGCGATTTAGGCAAGAGTTTTCCTAAGTTGGAGTTTCTTATCGAAAGTTGGGATCCTGCTGAATGACCCTGGACAAATACTTAGCATCTCTGGCCCTGGATTATTTTGTATGTTAACTTTGGGCTAAATGATTTGCAAGATTTGTTGACTCTTAGACAAGAAGATGGTAGCTACATTTCTGGAAGTAAATCCGTAGCTTTTAGGTGAAACTCCTGAAGGGCGATGTGAGGTTTATGCTTACGGAGGGACTTGCCAGCTCAGGGGAGGGGAAGGTCCTACAGTAAGGGCAGGCCTTGCAGGGGTCCGCCTGCCTGTCAGAGGGGACACAGATGATAGCTTCCTTGGTACTGTTCTCCCAGAGCAGAGGCTTCTGTGAGATCTGGGTGAGTTTATATTTTATTTATAATGTGTGCGTTTTGGAACTGTGGGAATATGATTTGCCTAAATGACAGAAAATGATTTTGCATGCAATTGGTTTAGGTGCCACACTCAAGGAGGAGCAGTGGGGAGGGAAGAGCCAGACGCCCACGATTCCGTTTGCTGAGATGTTCCAGTTTAAAGGGCCTGGTGTTTTCTTGTCAATGGGGTCCATTCCTGGGCTGTTTTTGAGACCTGCCCATGGGACATGGGGACAGCATAGAGGCACCCAATCCTGGGGGTGGGGCTGACCTCCCATGATGCCCCTTCCTGGAAAGCCAGAGGCCCAGGGGCACAGGTGAGTTTTGGGATGCCGCCCATTGTCCTTTGGGCGTCTTACTCCTGTGATGTGGCAGTAGCCCCCCCAGCAGTGCTCCAAGGGCCCTGGAAGCAGTCTTCCTTCTCTGAAGGCTGCATCTGGGGCTGTCACGGAAGGTGCACATAGGGAGCAGCAGTGGGCAGGGCCCGGCCACGTTGCCCAGGGGGACTGTCACCGTGCTAGAGGAAACTGCTCTGAGGTCAGAGGGGAGCCTCCACCTGGGCCTCCATTGGCTGCAGGATTGAAGTCTGATGCCTGTCAACTTCTGGAGGAGACCATAAGCACCTCCTGTGAATGGCGGACGAGGGCCCAAAGAGGTCAGAGAGATGCAGGAAGGGGCAGGGGATGCGCGCTCAGACCCGAGTCGATGGCGCCTGCTCTTGGCACTCGCTCGTCTCCCTTCATGGTTGGTGGCCTGCCTGCTTCAGCCCCAGGACATGCAGAGCCCACTCAGAAAAGGGTCCCAAGGGCCTAGTCTCCCTCCTCTACACACTTGTGGCCTTTGACCTGCCCTGTCCAGCCTCTCTAGTCACCATGGCCTCTGTCATATTTATGGTGGCTTCACTCACTGGATACTCAGATACTGTGTGAGTGTTTCGCAAGTTGAACCCCTCTGTTCCCTCAACCGCCTGGCGGGATGGGTACCACGGTTAGGTCCCGGTCATGTGTGGGAAAGCTGAGGCCCACCTGGATGGAGCAGCATCAGCCCTTTTTCATTTCAGCGTTGATTCCACTTTGCACTCTTTGCACAGAGCCATTTTTCCTCTTGCTCTGTGCCTTTTAGTCCCTGGGAACCTGTCTACGTCTACCCTGCCAAGTGCCCCTCTCTCTCTGCCATGCTCTGACAGCTGGTGAGTACATCTGACACTAGTGTTTCTAGGCGTTTCTGGCCCCAAAACCCACATTCATGTGGTCATTCCACGGGAGAAACTTCTGGGCAGGATTCAAGCCTGATGTCACACATGTCTTTCCTGGGGACCTGAATTGCCACTTGCTTTCTGTTCACCCCGTAGACATTGGCTGGGGGAGAAAATGCAATAACCACACAGAACAAAATGTGACCAGCAGGGAAGCAGGATTACAGGGAGTACCCCTTTCATCTTTGGGGTTTTCCCCCCAAGTATTTTCTGGAATAAGCATCTATTAACATTACAATGATAAGCCAATAAGGATAATTATTTTAAAAAATATTTTGTGACTGAGTAAATCATTAAAATATAACCATCATAACTGCGTCTTATGCTTCTGAGTCCTCATCAAAGCTTAGCACTGAGCCAGCAGAAAAGGCACAAGCCTTACTTGGATTATTCCGTAGTGTTCCAAGGAGAGGGATTGGGCCAGGAGGTAGAAGTTGCAGGGAGAGAGGTTTCTTTGCTGCATAAGGATCATTGGCGTGTCCACAGGCCACCGGGGTTCTTTCCATACTCGCTGCTAGTTGATGAGGGCCCCCAGCAGCAGTGGGGAGGGGAGAAAGCAGGCCCATATCATAAAGCAGGGCCTGCAGAGCCCTGGCACCCTGAGGGAAGAGCTGTCCTGACACACGGAGGCCAGGCCTGGAGGGGTGACTGTTGCTGGGCTCTTCCTCCTCTCCCCCTGCTCCTTTGGAGCCACTAGCAGCCAGGGAGAGAAGGACTGAGGCTGGGCAGGGCTGCGGAATAGACAACGCTGGTGTTCGAAGTCTGGTCTGTCCTGGGACTGGGGCCCATATGAGGTTTCTGCTTCACATCTGACCCTCCCATATTCCACGGCTTCTGCTTGTGACATCTGGTCCAGATGTGGCTTCAGGGCCCTGTCCTACCTCCCCAGCCCTCAGGGTGGTGCTCTGCAGTGGCCCTGAGCTGCGTGTTCACAGAGGAGGCTGGCGCCCAACACACCTGTCTCCTCACACGCTTGAAGTTCAGCTCTCCCTTGGACGGCATCTGGCAAGAGACAGCCTGGCCACCCAGGGGGCTTCTGTGCATTTCCGGCCAGATAGGAGTGGCAGTGGATTACTGTGGGAAAGAGGAGCGCATGGCAAGACCTTGTCAATAACACTGTGTCAGCAGGAGAGGGCACGGGCATCACTGAGGAGGTGTTTGGCACAGCTGCGTGGGCACAGCCTGCCATGCTCCTGGGCCTGTTAGGACAAGCTTTACATTTAACTTAAGAGCACCAGTTCCTTTCTTGCTATTTCCCAAAGGTAGGTGTGGCTCCATGTTGATCAGGGACAGCATGTCTCAGAACTCAGAGGTAGGTGACATCTCTCTCTCTCTCTTTTTTGAGTTGAGGTCTTGCTCTGTCACCCAGGCTGGAGTAGCACGATCATAGCTTACTGCAGCCTCGACCTCCTGGGCTCAGGTGATTCTTCTGCCTTAACCGCCCAAGTATCTGGGACTACAGGTACATGGCCCTGTGCCCAGCTAACTTTTTTTTTTTTTTTTTTTTTTTAGAGATACAGTCTCACTATGTTGCCTAGGCTGGCAGGCTGGTGTCATACTCCTGGGTTCAAGTGATCCTTCCCACATCAGCCTCCCATAGTGTTGGGATTACAGACACATGCCACCATGCCCAGTCAAATAGCGACATCTCTTTTTTTTTGAGTCAGAATCTCATTCTGTCACCCAGGCTGAAGGGCAGTGGCATGCTCACAGCCACTGCAGCCTCCACCTGCTGGGCTCAGAGGATCCTTCTGCCTCAGCCTTCCAAGTAGCTGGAACTACAGGCACACGCCACCACGCCTACCTAATTTTTTGATTTATTGTAGAGATGAGGTCTCACCAAGTTGCCCAGTCTGGTCTTGAACCCCTGGACTCAGGCAATCCTTTTGTCTCAGCCTCCCAAAGTGCTGGGATTACAGACTTGAGCCACTGCGCTCGGCCTATAGTGACATCTCTTAACATGAATTGTGACACTTGCCATTGTGGGATTTCTTGGGCCCCTCACTGAGCCAGATGTTGGTCACCAGGGATGTGGGTGCGGGGGAAGAAGAGAGGTGTGAGTGAAAGCCCAGCTTTTCCTTAGGCGAGTCACTTCCACTCTCCAGGCCTCAGTTTCCTCATCTGTCAGGCAAGGGTTGAACTACAAGATCTGCAAGGCCCCTCCCAGCTCAGGCCATCCTTGACTTAGCTGAACTACTCTTGCACCAGTATGGTGACCTCATGTAGGTCTGAGGGTCTGACAGTGCTTGGATTAAGGAGAATGAAAGAAAAAATCCTGCTTTCGAGGGGTCACTTCTAGTGGGGGAGACAGACTGTAAACAGAGAACTAGACCATGGCTGCATGTTGGGCCTTGCTGTGGGCTTTGACTCAGGGGTTGTCATGGTGCCTTTTGGGGGGGCCTTGTCACAGGGCTGGCCGCCTGGAGGCCTGTGTCTGGGGAGAGCTTGAGCTTGCGTGGGAAGGAGGCCTCTCCTCTGTGGGCTGGTACCTGACCGGTTCTGTCTTGTGTCTGTCTGGCTCCTGGTGTCCTCTCCAGGTCCAGTTGGGACTTGGGACATGCGGTTTCCTGGCAGTGCAGGAACTTGGGTTTCTCCATGGGTCCCCTCTGGACCGGCAGACTCCTGGGTGCTGGAGCAGGTGCCCGTGGGGGACATGCAACTTGGTGGATGTATGGGGGGCTGCCCTTAGGAGGCATGTGGCTCTGCCTGGCTGGGCATCCAGGCTGTTTCCTCTGAGGCTTGCGGCTCCCGGGTATAGACGCGGTGCTTTTTTGCTGTGTTCGGTCGCCTGCTTGTTCGTGCCCTAGGAAGGGCTGCCTGTCCCCTTCTCCAGCAGTGCTGCCTTTGCCTTCTTTAGACACACACTGGAGAGGGCTTCTGACATGATGGGGGTCTTTTATATTGAGGGGCCTGGCCTTGCAGCACCCAGCCAGAAGGGACCCATGCAGCCTTCTCAAGCTGCCCAGTTAACGGTCAATTCCCAGGAGTTCACTTCTGGTGCCTCCCACGTCTATGATCCCATTCTTTTTCCTTGCCTGGGATCTCTCACTGGGGCTAGGAGATGGGGGCAGGTGGATGGCTGGGGGCATGACCCCAGGGACTGAGGCTCAGAGAGAAAGAACGGTGGTCAGCTAGTGATACCTGCTGGGGTTCTGGTGCCCAGAAGGTGAAGTGGCCAGGAGTGGGCATGGTTGGAACAGCATGCCAGTCTGGAGGCTGGATGAAGGGAGAGGACCCAGGGTTACTGCAGGGACAGAGAAGGCAATGAGGACCTTGTGGAGCAGTAAGCCAGAAGGACCTCTAGGTAGGAGGTGGAGGCTGCCCGTGGGAATGTGTTATACCAGGTGTCCCCAACCCCCGGGCCATGAACTGGTGGCCTATTAGGAAGTGGGCCATGCAGCAGTAGGTGAGTAAAGCTTCATCTGTATTAACAGCCACTCCCTATCGCTCTTATTACCACCTGAGCTCCGCCTCTTGTCATACCAGCATTAGATTCTCATAGGAGTGTGAACTCTATCATGAACTACACATGTGAAGGATCTAGGTTGTACACTCCCTATGATAACCTAATGCCTGATGAGGTGGGGCTGAGGCAGTAATGCCTCATTGGGGAGTGCCTGCAAATACAGATTAACATTAGCGATGAGGTTCAACTGCACAGAGACATCATAAATCCATTGCTTGCAGACTCATATCAAAATAATAGTTTCATAATAATTAATTATATATTACAATGTAATAACAATAGAAATAAAGTACACAATAAACGTAATAAACTTGAATCATCCTGAAACCGTTCCCCCGACCCCAGTCCATGGCAAAATTGTCTTCCATGAAACCAGTCCCTGATGCCAAAAAGGTGGTGGTATTTCACAGTCTGGGGGCCACATTTGTGGGGTCCTGGAAATGGCAAGGATATTCCCCCAAAATGCAATGACTCACCCTGGATGCACCCCAAGGTTGCCAGCATCACCTAAACGGCCCTTTAAGACCAACAGGGTTCCTGACCACACGTGGGCCTGGGCCCTGGCGCTGGGCCCAGGCCTGGCAGGGAAACCTGTGGGAGGCAGCAGGCCTGCTGAACATGGGCAGAGGGGCCAGCCCTGACTTCCCTGGAGCCCGTGAGGTGAGAGGGGCCAGCCCTGAGTTCCCTGGAGCCCGTGAGGTGACAGGGGCTCAGGTGGAGGCTGGCTCTGCCCATGGGTGGGAAGGACCCTCCCCCAGGAAGGTCCAGACCTGTGCCTAGTGTGGCTGTGGCCAGCCTCGTGACTGCTAGCGCTTGACATGTGGTTGGGGAACTGAGGAACTGAAGTCTTCATGTTATTTCATCTTCATTGATTTAAATTTTAAAACGACACTCATTTTAGTGGTGGGAAAACTTTGAGGCACGTTCAGAAGAACTTCCGTATGTGGAATCTACATTTGCAACTTTGAATTTTTATGAAATCACAACACAGATCAAGTACCTGTGGTGAAAATTTAGTGTCTAAATGGAAAATGTGCTGTAAAATACACACTGGATTTCAAAGACTTAGAAAAATAATGAAAATATCTCATTGGTATGTTTTTACATTTTGAATTATAGTACTTGGATATGTTGGACTGAATAGCATATATTATTAAAATTAATTTCACATGGCCAGGGATGATGGCTCCTGCCTGCAATCCCAGCACTTTGGGAGGCCAAAGCAGGAGGATTGCTTGAGCCCAGGAGTTTGAGACCAACCTGGGTAACATAGTGGGACCTTGTCTCTACAGAAAATCAAAAAAATTAGCTGGGCATAATGGTGTATGCCTGTAGTCCCAGCTTCTTGGGAGGCTGAGGTGGGAGGATTGCCTGAGCCCAGGAGGTAAGAGGCTTCAGTGAGCTGGGATGGTGTCACTGCACTCCAGCCTGGGTGACGGAATAAGACTCTTCTAAAAAAAAAAAACCAAACAAAAACAAAACAGAAGTTTACTTCACCTGTTTGGTTTGTTTAATGTGGCTACTATAAAATGTTAAATCACATACATGGCTTGTGTCCTATTTCCACAGGGCAGTGCTGGTGCTCATGTTCGTTCATGTCCCTTCTCTAAAGTTCTGGCAGGTGGTCCAAGGAGTCATATACCGTGTAATGACCTTTTGGTCAACGACGGACCACATTTACAACAGTGACCCCATGAGATTAGGATGGAACTGAGAAATTTCCATTGCATAGAGACACTGTGGCCAGCCTAATGTTGTAGCACAATTACTTACTTTTACTTTTTTGTAGACCTCACCATGAGGCCTCACCATGTTGCCCAGGCTGGACTCAAACTCCTGGACTCAAGCAATTCTCCTGCCTCAGCCTCCCAAAGTGCTGGAATTACAGGCATGAACCATGGCACCCAGCCAGATGTGTTTAGATACACAAATCCTACCACTGTGTTAACAATTTTCTGCAGCTCAACTGCTGTGCAGATGTATAGCCCAGGAGCAATGGTCTGGACCATGTAACCTAGGTGTGTAGCAGGTTGTACTATCTAGGTGTGTGTAAGTACACTCTGTGATGTTCCTGCAGTGACCAGCTCGCCTGCTGACATGGTTCTCAGGACAGGTGGCAGTGCACAGCTGTGGAGAGTGTGGCTTCACCTCCTAGCTTGCCTTGACCTCAGGATGTGTCCTCTTCTGTCCAGCAGCCATAGGGCCCTTGGTCCCTAATTCACCATCATCTGGGGGTACAGACGCTCCCACCACAGACCCCAGGTCTCATACTGTCATTAAAAGCAAGGTTGGTATTTTCCTGAAGCATCTTTTCTTTCAGAAATCTCTCTAAGCCCTCACTGAGACGAGAATGGGTTTGGAGGAGCATGGAGTGGTAGGGGCGAGAAGCTGCCGACTCCCCTGGAAAGTGGAGGAATTTGTTCCAGGCTGTTGCTCTTGGTGCTTCATCTTTGTCCTGTTAGAGCCAGAATGACAAATAGGTCTCAACTCTAATGCCAGCTCAAAACCTGTGCGAGTGGCAGCCTGGAGCCTCATGGGGAGAGGGATCCTGGAGCCGCGTCAGAGCCCAGTGGGGAGGAGGCCACAGTTGATTAGCCATGTCTGTAAAAGGCTTGGAAAGGGACCCTGGAACTTGCGCCTTGTGTTTATTGAACCTGCATCAGACCAGATTGTCTCCTTGGAGGCATTTTTCCCCATGATAGGGACCTAACATGCTTTACGTCCCCGGCCCCTTTGCAGAAGCCAGGATGCAGCTTACGTTGAGCCAGAACATGTGAAGAAGAGACACTGCTCATCTCTGCAGGAACCCTACCAGAGAGACATGCAACAGTTGAGTAACCACTCCAGGCAGGAAAGCCTCAATACTCCGTCACATGCTCTGGGGAGGGGGGCTTAGCTCTGGTTCAGGGCCAGCCTGCTGGCAGCACAGGTGATGGTTAGAGCCATACACCCAAGAAGAAGGGTAGGAGCCCTGGGAGTCTGAGGAAGTGGGGAGGGTTGGCTCTTTGCCTTTTTCTCTTTCCTCCTCTTCTCCTTCCCTTAAATGCAGGCCCTATGAATTTGAGAACGTTTTCTGCTTCTTGGCGCCACGTTTCTGGTTATGTCTTTGTTTAAGATGCTGGATAGGGTAGTGGTTATGGGCACAGACACTGGAGCCAAAGTGTTGGGGTTTGTGTTCTAGTTCTACTACTTACTAGCACGTTGTTTAAGCATGCTGTGCCTTGGTTTTCTCATCTGTAAAATGGGGATCCTTGTAGTACCTGTTTCAGGGGGTTGCTGTGAAGACTGAGTTAATTCACACGATGAGTTCAGAATTGTGCCTAGTACATAATAAATGCTGTACAAGCATTGGTATACTTGTACGTTGTTAGCAAAAGCAAGTTGTTATTACTCGTTAGCTTGTATATTAGTTATCTAATGCTGTGTAACAAATCACCCCAAAATTTAATGACTTAATACTCATCTTTCTCGCTCACTAATTCTGGGTCAGGAATTTAGCAGTGGTTTGGCTGGGAGGTTCTGGGCTTTCTCAGAGGCTACAGTGAGATGTCAACTGGGACGGCATCTCAAGGTGTGGCGATGCTCACAGCTGGCAGGTTGGTGCTGGCTCTTGGCCTCAGCTCCCACATGGGTCTCACCCAGTTGGCTGGTATATCTTCATGGTGCGGTGGTTGGCTTCCCCAGAGCAAGCAACCTGGGGACCAAGGTGGATACGACAAAGCCTTGGCTACGTGCTTCAACCTTGGAAACCACATAGACAGAAGAGCATTATGATTTGGGAGATCACTGCAGCTGCTGGATTGGGAATAGATGGAGAAAGGGCGAGGCAGACGTGCTTTTTTTGTTTGTTTGTTTGAGTTGGAGTCTCACTCCTGTCCAGGCTGGAATGCAGTGGCATGATCATGACAATCATGGCTCACTGCAGCTTCGACCTCATGGGCTCAGGCTATCCTTCCACCTCAGCCTCCTGAGTAGCTGGGACTGTAGGCATGCACCACCATGCCTGGCTAATTTTTTTATTTTTATTTTTATAGAGATGAGGTTTCACTATGTTGCCCAGATTGGTCTTGAACTCCTAGCTTCAAGGGATCCTCCTGCCTCGGCCTCTCAAAGTGCTGGGATTACAGGCATGAGCCACTGCGCCTGGCCAGAAGCACATTTTGACTGCCTGGTAGTGCTGGTACTTTCCTCTTGGCCGTCACAGCAGGCCGGTGCACTGAGCACTACTGTACCATTTTACAGACTAGGATGCAGAGGTGTCAGGTTACTCACCCACACAGCCAGGATTCCCAGGGTATACTCTTCTCAGGGGGCCCCATCCGAGGGCACCGCTTCCGCAGAAAAACAGCCTCATCTCATGAAGTCAGGAAGGGGAGCCTGAGGGGGCAGAGAGGTGCTGCTGGGTCAGACTGAGGACTGGGGTGGGCTTGGCAGGTGCCACAGCTGTGGGAAGACAGAGGGACTGGGGCGGGACTTTGAAGGTGTTATGGACTAGAAGGATGTCGGCTGAGATCCCCTGAGATTGTCTTGGGCCTTCACATCTGAACCTCTGCAGCCAGGGAACGTCTTCATGTTAATTACGCCCCATGAGTTCTATGCAAAGGGAGCATGCCCACCTACCTGGGGTGGAGTGCCTTTCAGTAGGAAAATAAATGAATTAGGTCAATATATATCAGTACAAATGGAGCTTAAAAATATGATGTCAAAGCTGGGCATGGTGGCTCCTGTCTGTAATTTCAGCACTTTGGGAGGTCAAGGCGGGAGGATTGCTTGAGCCCAGGAGTTCGAAATCAGACTGGGCAGCATAGCAAGGCCTCATCTCTACAAAAAATTAAAAAGAAGCCGGGCATGGTAATGTGCTCCTGTAATCCCAGCTACTCGGGAGGCTGAGGCAGGAGGATTGCCTGAGCCCAGGGGGTAGAGGCTGTGGTGTGCAGTGATTGTACTACTGCACTTCAGCCTGTGCAGCAGCATGAGACCTCAACTCAAAAAAAAAAAAAAAGATTTGGCACTTTGGGAAGCCAAGGCAAGAGGATAACCTGAGTCTAGGGGTTCGAGACCAGCCTGGGCAACTTGGTGAGACCTCCTCTCCACAATAAATAAAAAAATTAGCTGGGCATGGTGACGCATGCCTGTAGTTTTCGCTACTTGGAAGACTGAGGCGGAAGGATCACCTGAGCCCAGCAGGTTGAGACTGTGGTGATGGTGAGCGTACCACTGCACTCTGGCCTGGGTGACAGAGTAAGAATCTGACTAAGAAAAAAAAAAATATATATATATATATATGTATATATATATATATTTACTTATTTATTTATAGACACATACAACATACACACATATGCTGTTGTGGGGGAAAACTCAATTGTGCAGAACGAGATGATTTAGTATGATACCTTTATGTAAATTAAACGAATTCAAAACTATTCTATATGTTGTTCCTGGAAGTGTGAATGTTCATATGTATCTCAAAGTATAAATATGGCCCAAAGAAGACACACAGCTCTTAAGACAGTGAGTATCCCTGGAGTTTTGTTTCTGTGTGTGTTTTTGTTTGTTTTCAGTTTTTGTTTTATTTTTAGAAAGAGGCTTGAAGCAAATTTAACAAGATGTTAACAGTTAATTCTGGTGGCAGTGCAAGTAATTATGTTCTTAGTCTTTGTACCTTTGGGAATTAAGGGAAAAAATTGCAAATCTTAAATCTCATTTTGAAAATTAAAGAAAAAGAGCTGGTGACCCAGGGTTGCTGGGTTTCAATGTGTGAAGGTTGAGGAGTGGGCCGTGGAGGACTGGAAGTGAGATGCCTGCCCCCCCAAGCCTGTCACCCCTGTGGCAGTGTTGTCACCTGCCTGGATGACAGCAGAGCAACCCTCCATTCTCAGGCTTGTCTTCCCAACCTGACCATCAACCTGATGGGCTGGCAGCGAAAGCACTGAGGGTGGAGAGGTCTTTTCCCACCAGGAGCTCAGGGGAATGAGGGGGGATGAAGGGAAGAGGATACAGGGAGGGAGATAGAAGGATGGAGAGTGGAGGGAGGGGGATAGAGGGCGGGGGTAGAGAAAGGGGAGAAGGGCAATGAGGGCAAAGGGGGATCCAGAGGGGAGGTGGAGGGAGGGGGTTGAAGGAGGAGAACAGAAAGCGCAGTAGAGAGAGGAGTAAAGGAGGGTGGTTGAGGAGGGATGGAGAGAGGGGAGTGGAGGGAGGGGTTAGAGGAAGGAGGTGGAGGGCGCTTGAGGGGGGAGATCTAGGGAGGGGTGGAGGGAGGGAGATGGAAAGCTGCAGTGGGTGTCTCTTTGCCCTCCTGGGGCAAAGGGCTTAGAGTTTGTAGGAAGGTGTGAGAATGAGACCAAGGCACTTTTTACATGGGTCTCTTCTCTCCTCTAGGCATGCTACATGTCAAATACACAAAAGACAGGACGGCAAAAAGAAGGAAGGAAAAACACCCCAAGTCCCACACTCGGGTTACTGCTATTAACATTCTGGCAAATAATTGATTCAGATCTTTTTAAATTATTTTTTTAAGGGAAATAATAGAATTTATGCTGTTTCGTATCTTGTTCTTTTCATTTAACAAGATATTGTGAACAGTCTTCTGTGTCACGGTCTTCTTCCAAATACTTTTTAATGGTTGCCTAGTATTTCATTGTTGTCTGGTGTTCACAGTTCATAAATGTTGGATATTTAGATAAGTTTGGACTATGTGACATTGTGGTCCTTTAGGCAAAAAATGGTCAAATTGGCCATTTTATATGGTCTAACCAGATTTGTTGTCCATGTTTCATTGTTATAAACAACACAATGAACATTCTTGTAGATAAATCTTTGTACAGTTCCCTAGATAAATACCTGGAAATGAGGTGTTGAACAAAATATCAAAATCTTAAATAAAGACAGTATCTGACAGGGCTGGAATGAGGGTGAGGCGACTGATCTAAGTACAGAGTCACAGCCTGTCTTTATCTAAAGTTTTAATATTTTGTTCATTAATCATTTTTGCAATAACTTTGATTTTTATTAAAATATTATGTTTCTTGGCCAGCCATGGTGGCTCATCTTAGCGTTTTGGGAGGCTGACGCGAGTGGATTATTCGAGGCCAGGAGTTTGAGACCAGCCTGGGCAACACGGCAAGACCCCATCTCTACAAAAAATTTAAAAATATGTGCATATATTATGTTCCCTGAGGCCACTTGACACTTGCACTTGAGCTGGGTGCCCCACTTGCCTCCCCTGATCCCAGCCCTGAGCTACAGCCAGCACCTACCTTGTAGAGTTGTGTTGAGTAAAGCTCTTGTAAATCTCTGGACAGTGTCCAAAGGGTGCTCAACAACTGTCATGTTCATCTCTGCTCAGAAAACACAGACTTTTACTGTGCAACAGGCTCTGAGCTAGAAACTGGGGTGCAAGGATGACTAAGACCCAGTCCTGCCCTCAAGTTGCTCTGGCTTGTAGCAGGGCTCCCTAACCCCCGGGCCACAGTACTGTACCGGTCTGTGGCCTGTTAGGAACCAGGCCGCATAGCAGGAGATGAGTGACCAACCAGCAGAGCTCCACCCTCTGTCAGGCATTAGATTCTCATAGGAGCGCGAACCCTATTGTGAACTGCACGTGTGAGGGATCTAGGTTGCCTGCTCTTTGTGAGTATCTAATGACTGATGACCCCCTCCCCCAGGCCAAGGAAAACAATTGTCTTCCACGAAACTGGTTCCTGATGCCAAAAGGTTGGGACCCACTGTTGTAAGGAACCCAGTGAGTATGGAACGGTTGTGGGGGTCCGGGAAGGGCGTTTGGAGTCTAGCGCAGTCCTGGTAAGATCGGAGACAAAGCGGTGGTGACTTGATCTGGGTCTTCAAAGATGAGCACATTCTGGGTGAACACAGAGGAATCAGCATCTGGTGGGAGGTGTGGCCTGAGTGAAGACCTGGCGTGGTCGCCCCAGTGCCCCGTCACCTTGTAAAGCCATAGCTAGAATGGATGGGACCAGGCCAAGAAATAAGAAATACAAAATAATGAGCTATGTGGGGAGGGGCCAATACTTATTCTGCTCCCAAGCCACACAGCCCATGGGGAGCCCTGCTGGGAACAACCTACTTGTACTTCCGGGTTCCACCCTCCCTATGCGACATATAGTGGCGACATGGATGACAAGTATCAATTTATTCTTGTCACTTTAAAAATTTTCATCATGGTAAAACATGCATAACATAACTTCACCATTTTAACCAAGTGTAAGTGCACAGTCCAGTGGCGTTAAGGACATTCACATTGTCGTGCAACCATGTCTGCCATCCACTCCAGAACTTCCTCACCTTCCCAGACTCAACTCTGTGCCCATTAAACATGACGTTCCCCCTCCTCCAGCCCTCAGAGACTACTGTTCCACTTCCTTTCTCTACCACGGTGACTATTTTAGGAACCTGGTGTAAATGGAGTCCTGCACACACTATCTTTTTGTGATGGCTTATTTCACTTAACCAGTGTCCTCAATCTCCTTGCATTTTTTTGGTTTGTTAGTTTGAGTCAGGGTCTCCCCTCTGCTGCCCAGGCTGGAGTGCAGTGGCACGATCCTGGCTCACAGTAGCTGCGACCTCCAGGCTCAGGCAATCCTCCCTGAGGACTGCAGGCATGCCTCCATGCCTGGCTAATTTTTTGATTTTTTTTGTAGAGACGAGGTCTCCATATGTTGCCCAGGCTGGTCTTGAACTTCTGGGCTCAAGCAATCCTCCCACCTTGGCTTCCCCAAGCATTGAGATCACAGGTGTGAGCTACCGTGCCTGGCCAGAATCTTCTTTTTTTAAGGCTGAATCACATTCCATTATGTACCGCCACGTGTTGCTTGTTCACTCATCGGCCTTTGTACACCTGCATGGCTCCCACCTTTTGGCTGCTGTGGATATGGGTACAAGTATTGGTTCACGACTCAGACTTCAATCCTTTTGGGCATATACCCAGAAGTGGAATTGCTGGATCATATGGTGATTCTGATTTTTGTTTTCTGAGGAACCACCCTACTGTTTTTTTTACTATTCACCAGTTGAGAAGTCGAGGTCCAGCCTGGCGCCTGCATCTCATGAGCACGTCCTGAATGAATACTGATGACTAGGTGAGGCTCATGGAGGTTGAGTCACTCATCCAAGGACACAGGGTCACAGTGTGTGTGTGTGTGTGTGTGTGTGTGTGTGTGTGTGTGTGTGTGTGTGTGTG
>NW_007074529.1:130422-168972 GCF_000164805.1 Carlito syrichta
CCAAGCTCAATTGTTTGGTGTGAGAAAGAATAAGTGGAATCTATGTGAGGACTTGTGGGCTTTTCCTGGGACTGACGTGTGAGTTTGAAGTCTTGGACGCTGTGCCATCAGGACAATGCTGGAGGATGGGAAGGAGAGAGGCTTCATCTAGTGGGGTGGGGGTAGGGACTCCATTGTCTCAGCTGGGGGACTCTCAGGAGCACAGATAGCAGAGTGGAGCTTTGAAGGAGGGAACAACCCAGGACATAATGGCCATGATAGACAGTGAAATGAGCCCAAAGGCTTGGTCAAATCCCAGCTCAGTTGCTGTTAATTTTTGATACATATCTTTCCAAACTCTGTGTGTGTGTGTGTGTGTGTGTGTGTGTGTGTGTGTGTGTGTGTGTGTGTGTGTGAGCAGAGCCAGATTCGAGCCCAGAGGCCGACTTCAGGGGCCAAGGCTCTCTACCTCCAAGTTGTCTGGCTCCATCAGGACACAGGAAGCCTTCTTCCTCCCCTTCCCTTGGGGCAGAAGCTGAGGATTCAGCCCTCAAGGGACCTCCTCCTGTCGGTGATTTGCAGAGACTGCGTGGCTATTCTTGGCAGCTGACTCCAGGCCCAGGAGCTCCCCCAGACCCGGGCAACTGTGCTGCATGCCTACCAGCTGTGCCCTAGACACCCTCCCTTCACTGTTCCCCATAAACCAGTGGATACGGCCAGCATTTGCGGTTGACCTCCACAGTACCTGGTCTGTGGTGAGCACTCAAGGACTCTGCATGTTGACCTAAGGGGCCTACTGTGTGCTGGCCCAGGCGAGGAGTGTGCACATGGTCTCTGAGGCAACACTGTGATCCAGGGACCATCAGCATTCCGTTTTACAGATGAGGCAACTGAGGCTCAGGAGGGCATGATGGCTCATTAGTTGCAGGGCCAGGACGTAAAGCAGGCATTTGGGCTCCCGACTACGCCGTCGTAGAAAGAGAGGGCCTGGCTGGGTATGTGAGGACATACCCATGAGCTCCTGCAGTGAAGTGGAAGGAAGGACGAGAGGAGAAGGGATAGTCTCAGAGTTGGTGGCCTGGCTCTGCTGGTCCTCTGCCCCTGTCAGGGCCCTGCAGGCTACGTGGTGGACCCACCCCCCTCTGTGGCTGGGGACGTAGGTTGCATCCCCGTGTGGTCATGACACCAGCAGGGCCCTCCTGGATTCCTGTGGCCATGTGACCCTGAGAAGTGCCTTGCTCCAGGACTCTGACATCATGCTGTGAGCCCTGTACACGGGCATGTGATATTTCTGAGACCTGATGTTTCACAGGCATGTGTCAGGGAGCCCAGCACAGAGCCCCGTTACTCCATGCACAGTGCTCAGACCAAGGTGAGATGCTGAGCCTGTCCCAGGGGCCTGCCTAGACCCTGGTGACCGTGAGGGTCATTAAAGAAATGATGTCCATCCTGAGATTGCTTCCTGCTGGTGAGTGCTTGCAGTCACAGAGCCTGCCACAGAACACATGTCAGGATGATGGATGCCATGACTTAGGTAGTGGGGTTTGTCCTAGAGGGCCTGCAACATGCGTTGGGTTGACAGAGATGATGTCTGCATTCACTGGCTTTCCCTTGTTCCATCGCCTTTGGGGGTGCCTAACCTGGGACTGCCTGTGTCCCCTGGAGGTGGTTCCTTGAGGCCTGCCTCACACCATGTCGTGTGTAGCATGAGGGGCCCAGGAGTCATCTGGGCATGGGTTCAAATTTTCCGCTTCACTGACCTCCTGTCCTTCCCTCCAGGCCCCATACTCCACCAGCACATCAAGTTTCTGCCCCCGGCCTTGGAGACAGACCATCCTCACTTCCTAGATCTCCCCACACCCCAGACCTGAGCTCTCCTGGCCATGTTCAATCCTATGCCTGGCTTTGCTGCCATGGCCATGCTGATCGCACTGAATAGGATCGCGTTCACATCTTCTTCGCCTCTCTTCTGGGGACAGGGCCTCACCTCTCAGCCTTGGTTTCTTCATCAGTACAATGGGCATAACGCAGTCACGGGGATTACATGATAAGAAACACTATACACACCTGCCACAGAACCTGTACATCATAGATGATGGGTCATTGATATCACTCACTAGAGTTCCTCAGGTGCAGGGAACATGTCTCTCTAATTGTGCCAAGGCCTGGACGGTACCTGGCACTTGGTGGGCATGAGGTGAACATTGCCTGAATCAGAGGGAGGCTGGCCACTTGTGGCATGGCTGCGGTGTCTCTGCTCACAACTTAGCCCTTTGTGGGTGGCATCTCCCGTGAGTTGGTTGCCGGGGTGTTGGTGTGTTTGTGGGATTCACTCTTGGCCACGTGCAGGTCCTAATTCCTGGGCTCAGGTGCATGAAGAGCTTTGTGGACTCTGCCAGGGCACTTTTCCAGGTGGAAAAAATAGGATAGTATCACCACATGGACTGAGACCACGGATTCTGGAATCCAGTGGCCTGGGCTCAAATCTGCTCCACCACCTACTGGGTGTGTGACCTTGGGCAAGTTCTTGAAACTCTCTGTGCCTCCGTTCCTACATCACAGAGTAGTTATGAAGATTTAAAAAAAAATTTTTTTATTAGAATCTCTCTGTTTCCCAGGCTAGAGTGTAATGGTGCTATCATAGCTCACTACAGCCTCAAACTGCTGGGCTCAAGTGGTCCTCTTGCCTCAGCCTTCCAAAATGCGAGGATGACAGTTGTGAGCCACCATACCCAACCAGGAAGATTCGACCACTTCTATAAGTGGTGCTGTTAGCATGGTGTCCGGCACTTAGTAGGCACTGTATTCATTTTATTTTATTTTATTTTATTTTTTTGAGTTGGAGTCTCACTCTCACCCAGACTGGAGTGCCGTGGCCGCTGCTGGCCACCGCAGCCTCGACCTGCTGGGGCTCCGGCGATTCTTCCACCTCAGCCTTCCAAGTAGCTGGAACTACAGGCACGTGCTTCCACACCCGGCTAATTTTTTTATTTATTGTAGAGTTAAGGTCTCACCAAGTTGCCAAGGCGGGTCTTGAACCCGCGGGCTCAGGCAATCTACTCACCTCAGCCTCCCAAGGTGCGGGATTACAGGCTGAACCACTGAGCCCAGCTGTGTTCATTTTATTATTATCATCCTCCCTCTGCTTCCTCGGCTTCCCTGTGTCACACATTCATTCGTTTAAGACATATTTTACCAAGCACAGGTGCTGGGGGTCAAAGGTGGAGGAGATGTTCTGGCTCCACCCTTGACGAGCTTTCGGAGAGGTGAGAGTGGATGGTGACAGGAGTCAGTGATGCCCAGGAGAGGGTGTGCCGAGGACGCCTCACTCACGTCCCCCTCCTAGCATGGATGCAGAGACACAGCCTCACCAGCCTGCCTGCTGTTCCAGCTTTGACCCTCTTCTGGGACTGGACTCAGCTTAGCTTCTTGGAAGATGCCAGTCCTTCAGACCAGGGAGGGAACAGGGAGCAAAGCCGTCACCTCCATGCAGCCCTCCAGCCACTGCCCAGGCTCTGGGGCCTGGGGATCACCAGCGGCCATCCCAGGAGCTGCACAGTAGGGCAAAAGGGAGGACCCTACACAGTCAGCTCCGGCTGGGCCTTCCAGTAAATTCTTCCACCCGGTGTGTGCAGAGGAGGCTGAGGGCGGGGACCAGAGCCAGGGAGCTCTTGACACACTGCTGCTCACTGTTAACAAATAAACCCTCCGGGACAGAAAACCTGCCATTCGCCCAGGGGCCTCACTGGGGCCTGCTGCTCCCATTTAGCAAGACACTGGACTCGCAGCCTTGATATGTGGTGAGCGCCAGCTCTCACCTTCCCACTGTGTGGACCCAGCTCACTACACCTGTTTTTTCCTCACTCGCAAATTGGGGGCTGCAGAAGTGCCCACTGTGTGACCAGGACTGTTGTGGGGGTCAAATGCGATCACACGTAGTGAACGTGCAGGGCTGTGTGTGGCTCTCAGGTCCCCCTTGTCACTGCTGGCATAGCCTGCCAGGAGCTGATAGGCCATGGAAGTGGGAAGGCTCCCACTAAAGAAAGACCCTTTTGCTGGGCACTTTGGGAGGCTGAGGATTGTTTGAGCCCAGGAGTGTGAGACCAGCCTGGTTAGCATAGCAAGACCATCTAAAAAAAAAAGTGAAAAAAGGAGAAAGATCCTTAAATTTGCAAACCAGACTAGCAACTTTGTCCCATACGATGTACACCACGTACATTTCACTCACAGACTCTCAGGACACACAGAGCAGGGAAGCAAGGGGGAGGCTCTGGTGGAGGGCAGAATCCCGTGGAAAGGGGCAGATGAGGGAACTCTGTGGAGTGAATTACTGCCATTTCTCGGTAGGGATTTAGACTACACGTGAATGCCTTTATCAAAATTCATCCAAAGTTGCTCTTAAGATCCGTGCATTCATGCATACACGTTTGTCTTAATTCAAGGGGTCCATGCGCAGGTTTGTTACGTGGCTCTGTTGTGTGATGTTGATGTTTGGGCATGTATGGAGCCCGTCACCCAAGGAGTGAACGGGAGTGGTACCCAATGGGCAGTTTTCAACCCTTGCTCCCCCTCTCCCCACTTTAGAAGTCCTCGGTGTCTTTATGTCCACACACACACACATACTTTAAAAGAAATACTGAATTCTAGTGAATGATGTGCATGCTGACACATTTAAATGAAATAGACTAAGGTCAACAACTTGCTTTGAAGTGCACCAAAAAGTTAAGATAATTGATTGACAGATGAGAGGACATACAAAAGGATGGATGCAGGATAAAACCCTTCCCCCTAGAAGTGGAGGGGTATCCCCTCCCTTCCTCCCTTGACACTGGACTTTTTTCTTCCTGTGTCTAATGCTACAGAGAATGCAGAATAAAGAGGTGAATAGAAACCAAGCCTCACAGCAAAACAGTAATGGTGGTGGGAGAGGTCTTTCTACAAGTCTTTCTACTTCTTGGTTTGTTTGAACTTTTTTTTGAGTAGACATCTCACTCTGTCACCCAGACTGGAGTGCGGTGGCACACTCACAGCCACTGCAACCTCTACCTGCTAGGCTCAGGTGATCCTTCTGCCTCAGCCTTCCAAGTAGCTGTAATCACAGGTGCATGCCACCACACCTGGCTAATTTTTTGACTTATTGAGAGACAAGGTCTTGCCATCTTGCCCAGGCTGGTCTTGAACCCTTGGGCTTAGGCAGTCCTCTCACCTTGACCTCCCAAAGTGCTGGGATTACAGGCATGAGCCACTGTGCCCGGCTTGTGTGAATATTTTTATAATAAAATGTAAATGTTTGAATTAAAAAAAAGGGAGTGTGAACAGGCAGGCCTTGACTGGCATCTCACTGCCCATTTTCTAGTAAACATGAAACCCTGATGCCCAGGCCTGCCCAGGGGGGCATCTTGTTGGCCAGCATAAGTCCCATCAGGAATCATAGAGTCTCCTAGATATGAGATGCTCGCTGCTCCTGGGTATCTAGACCAGGCCCCCACATGCTTTGCCATGGCTTGTGACTTTGCTCATGGTTGGGACATGTTTGTACAGTTGCAGCTCTGCACTGCACCCTCACTTTTATAGGGCCCTTTCTGGATCTTTTTTGTTGTTGTTGTCGGGATCTCACTCTAGAGTCCAGGCTAGAGTGCCTTGTCCAGGCTAGAGTGTAATGGCACAATCATGGCTCACCGCAGCCTTGACCTTCTAGGCTCAGATGATCCTCCTGCCTCAGGAACTACGGGGGCATGCTACCATGCCTGGCTAATTTTTGATTTATTTGTAGAGATGGAGTCTCCGTATGTTGCCCAGGCTGGTCTTGAACTCCTGGGCTCAAGTGATCCTCCTGCCTCGGCCACCCTTAGTGCTGGGATTATAGGTGTGAGCCATGGTGCCCAGTCCTTTCGGCTTCTTTTGTACAGTCACCGTTGTCACTGCTGTTGTATTTCTGCTGTGTGGAAATTTGGCGGTGTGGAATCGGGAGATAATGTCCCTGTTGACTCCCTGATGCCGAGGGCCTGGGGTCTGCCCAGCACAGTGCCTGCCTCCCAGGAGCTGGGCAGAGGTTACTGGCTGAATGCAAGGATGAGTGATCACGGGAGTCCACATGGTGAGGCTGTGTCCCTCTGGCAGTGGGAGGCGCTCTTTCTGCAGCCAGGGTTGGGCCTCACACAGCTGCCCTTGCGGTGCAGTGAGAAATCCAATACAGCCATTACAGCTACTGGCGAGTCCGAGCGTGGAAGTGGTGGGTACCCACTCCCTCCCTCACACGGGTCTGGGTTTTTTTCTTCCTGTGTTTAAGGCTGCAGGGAAAACAGAATAAATAGGAATGAATAGAAATCATCAAGACCAACCTCGCATTTTGCTGGCAAGGAAGCCGACTCAGAGAGGTGGAGTGACTGGTCTCAAGACGACACACCATCTGGGCAGCAGAGCCAATGCAGACCCTGTATGTCCCACCAGGGTTTTTTCTCCTGGCCCACACCGTCCCTCATGCACAGACCCCAGGTGAAGCCACAGCTTGGGAATGCTGCATTTGCCTCTGAGTGAGAGGTCTAAGCCTACATCCTAACTACGGGGCCTAAATCTGATGGAAATCCCCTTGATCCCATCTGGGTATTTAGTGGCTCATTCTGAGGACTCAGAGAAAGCCCCCCCACAACACAGTGAACTCTTGATTCTCCCGGAACTCTCCCCGGTCTGCAGCAACGGGGTGCTGAGAACCCAAGCAATTCTTGAGATCATTGACCCTCCAAGCCCAAAGCAAACCAATAGCAGTGTTTGCCACGGCTTGTCTCAAGTCCTTAGATGCTGCTTTCCCTAGAGGAGGGCCGGGAGCACTGGAGGAAGTGACCTGGGTGGCCATCAGGAAAGAGTGGCGCTCGCCGACAGTCGCATAGCATGTTTGGCAGATGTGGGCTGGAATCCAGGTCCCACAGCGTGTCTCTTCCCTACGCCACACGGGCTCTTTAAAAAGCCCCAGGGCATTCGTTCTGCATTAAGGCAAACCAGACGGTGGCAGGAACAAGCTGACAGACAGCTGCAGAGAGGGCTCTAAGTCGAGGGGTGTAGAGCAGGCTTTAGTGGAGACACTACCGGGCCCAACCCCACCGACATGCAGGCCCTGTGACACAATGGCTCCCACACAGGTGACCCCAGCACGGGGCCCTCCCCAGCCCAGCAGGCTGGTTGCTGGCTTTTTGCTCATTCTGAGTTGAGTGAGCTCCTCACTGGGCCTGGAGGGGTCAATCCCAGACCCTACTGGCTCACTCCTGGAATGATGAGGTGATAGGTTCATGGGCCCTCCCCAGGGTGCACCCTGAGGACCCGAGTGTGCAGTTGCTCTCCGCCAGCCCAGGACCCACAGATTGTGCACAGCGGGTTTCCAGACATGTCTGGAGGAGGCAGCGCCTGGAGAACAAGGGTCCTCGCTGGGGGTGCAAGGCCGGGAACTGATGCTGGTGTGGACTGTGCTCTGGGCGGCGGACCCAGGCCTTTGTCGTCTTGTCTTGGGGCCTTCGAGGGGTGCTGAGGACCTGGGGGTCCAAGAGTGGTTGAGCCCATGTGGACTCGGTTGAATTGGTGGATCCCCCAACACCAACTTGAGGGAGCCCCAGCAGAGCCCCTGGTGATAAGTCAGCATGCTTGACTCAGGGCACCAGGGAGCAGGTTGCTGGGATGCTGGAGCTGGGACCAAGGCTGCTCCAAAAGGTCTCTGTGCCCAAAGCCTCCCACGGCTGCCCTCGCCCAAAGGCTCTGACTCCAGGTGTCCTGTGCTGCTGGTCTCAAGCCTGTGGCTTGGGAGGGCCCAGCGGGCTCAGCCCAAGGGCCACAGCTGCCTTTTGCAGGGAAGGAGTGGCTGTCTCAAGACTCCTTTGGCTTCCTACCCTTCCAGAGAAGCTGCTCTCAGATATAAGAGTCTCGTCCCCAGAGGAAAGCCAGGACACTCCTAGGCAGGGGACCTGGACACTAGGCCTCCCAGAGCAAATGCTGCCCCCACACTTGGTGGAGGAGCAGCTCTGGGTTATTTCTGTTAATTGATTTCAAATGAACACATGCTCTGCTGGTCAAGATCAGCAATCTGACATGCACGACTTTAAAAAGCCGGGGACAGTGCCGCAGTGGTGGCGGCTGTGTGCCCGTGGGTGGCTTCACCACCGGAGCTGCTCTTTGGGGGTGCTCTCAAGTTTGCACTTTGACCCCCTATCTTTGCAAGGTTCCTGGGAGGCTGCTGCTGCTTTACCCAGTTTGGGGCTCCCAGGAGGAGGACTCTTGGCCTGAGGAAACCAGCATCTTGGAAGGCCTCGCGAGCAAACAGGAAGGCGGGGAAAGACATCGGAATGAACCCAGGCTGCCTGTGGTTGGGACAGCCCTGCAGGGATGGACTCCCAGATCCTCTGTCTCCCAGGCCTCTCTGGAGGCACTCAGACGGGAAGTTGGTGTGGGCCTTGCCTCTTGGTTTCGCTGTTGATGATTTTAAACTGACAGACGCAAATGGAAAAGTTATAAAAATAGTAAGGCATTGACCCCACCCCAGATGCTGTGTAGAGAGGCTGGGAAGATTCACGTTCAGAATGTGGCTCTTGGACCCACCTCCTGCATCCAGCCTGGCTGGGACACTTCCCTGCACGACTTCCCTGCACGCCTACCTTCTGGGCCTGGAGCTACGTCTTAGCCCAGATGGTGATGGGCTCAGAGAGCCACCAGCCCTCAAAATGAGGGTGGAGAAAGGAAATGTGATTTCAGCCCTAGCCAGAAAGAATTAAATGTCCAAACCCTCTATCCAGGTTCCATGGCCAATGACAGGCTCCGTGGCCAACTGCGATGGAGGAAGCTGATGTCACCTGAGCAGGTTCCCAAAGCTTTCAGGACCCACAGGGCTCCCTCGGCAGGTATGGTTCTCGTGCTACTGCGGCCTCCAGGGCAGGAATGAGGGTAGAAGCTCCATGTCAAGGAGGCTTCCAGACTTGTGAGCCTCAACATGGAAAATGAACCTCAGGGCTCCTCAGTGACTCTCTTCACATGTAAATTCTCAACTTTGATGATCTTTCCCTTCAGTCTAAGGGATCACGGAGATTCTTTTTGGAAACTTTACAGTTTTACACAGGAAGAGTTGGGGTTTATCCCCAAAACTTCCTGGGGGAACTGGGCTCTGACCCTTCCGCAACTCCAGGCTGGGTGGTTCCAGGTGGACCAGGACCAGCTACCTGTGAGAGCAGGGCCTGTCCCCATCTATCCTCTCTTGGTCAGGGCAGTGGGAGAAGTACCATCTCCTACTGACACCCACCAGGCCCTGGCCTTGAGCTGGCCCACCAGGCCTCCTGCCTGCACTCCTGACCACCAGGCACAGGCCTCAGGAGAGAGCGGGTGATGGGGCGGGAAGTTCTTGCCTCTGTTCCATGACCTCAGAGTTGCCCAGGACAGGAGTCCACCACTCCACCACCATAGCTGCACAATCTCCCTCAACGTCCCCAGTTTCTTCATTTGTAAAATGGCTCTTGTGATGGTACTCATAGGCTTGTCAAATGAGAGTCTGAGGGAGATAGGACATGTGATGCCATGGTACAGACAGTCCAGTGCCATAAAAGCACAAGGAGCCACCGTCATTGCTGTAGTAGAAGGCCCAGGTCCTGCAGTGGGTGTGGCCCACAGGCACTGCTGACTTGGGAGAGGCCCAGATACCCTCTGGGCACAGACCCAATGGTGTCCTGGGTGACTCCTCCAGACAAGAGCCTTGAGTGGGAAAGGGAACCTGTGGGTGGCTTTGTTCTACCGTAAGCTTTAGAGTAGTAACTGAGCTAGGTGTGGTGGCTCATGCCTGGGAAAGCGGAGGCGAGAGGACTGCCTGAGCTCAGAGGTTCGAGACCAGCCTAGGCAACTTGGTGAGACCTTGTCTCTACAGTAAATCAAAAAATTAGCCAGGTGTGATGGTGCACACCTGTAGTTTCAGCTACTTGGAAGGCTGAGGCAGAAGGATTGCCTGAGCCCAGCAGGGTAAGGCTGCAGTGACCATGAGCATGCCACTGCTCTCCAGCCTGGGTGACAGGGTAAGACACCTATTAAAAAAAAAAAAGAAGCCGGGCTCGGTGGCTCAGCCTGTAATCCTGCGCCTTTGAGAGGCTGAGGTGAGTGGATTGCCTGAGCCCGTGGGTTTCAGACCCGCCTGGGCAGGCGAGACCTCATCTCTATAATAAATCAAAAAAATTAGCCAGGCGTGGTAGCATGCACCTGTAATTCCGGCTACTCGGAAGGCTAAGGCGGAAGGATCACTGGAGCCCAGCCGGTCGTGGTTGCGGTGGCCGGGAGTGGCCACTGCACTCCAGTCTGGGCGACAGAGTGAGACTCCAACTCAAAAAAAAAAAAAAAGAGTGGCATCTGATCACAGAGTGTTAACTCTGTAGACATATGTGCCAAACGTGTCACATGCATGATCTACTTTCTCCTGCCAGCATCCTTGTGGGGCTGGTCCTGTGGCATAGTGGAAGCAGGCACAGAGAGGTTAAGTAGCTTACACAAGACCACACAGCTGGGAGTGGCAGAGTTGGGCCTCCCGTCCAGGTTGCCTCATACCTGAGTTAGTGCCTCTTTTGGTGTGTCAGGCCACATGGTTGTTTCCCATTGTGACCTCTGTCCTGAGACACAGGGAAAAAGTAGGGCAGCTGCTGGGCCCTGCTCTTGCTGGGAGAGGGGTCAGAGGCTACCGCAGGCAGGGGAGGGAGTGGGAGCGCTAGGCCAGGGTCTGCGGGGAGGGCGCACCTGACTGTGTCCTCCAAGCACACCGAGGCCTGGGTTCAGTGGCCTGTGGAGAAGTCCTTTATGCCTCATCTAACCAGCCTCCTGCCCTGCCTGGACCCAGTGGCTCTTTCTCTGTTCTTTGAGAGGTGGAGACTTAGCCATCCTACCCATAAGAACCTTTCTTTTTGTTTTTACGGACAAGGTGTCCTCTGTCGTCTGGGCTGAAGTACAGTAGTGCAATCATAGCTCACTGCAGCCTTGAACTCCTGAGTTTGAGGAATCCTCCTGCCTCAGCCTCTTGAATAGCTGGGACTAAGGTGCGTGCTACCATGCCCAGCTGTTTATTTTTATTTTTACTTTTTGTAGAGATGGAGGGGTTCTTGCTATGCTGCCAAGGCTGGATTTGAACTCCTGGGCTCAAGTGATCCTTCCACCTTGGCCTCCCAGGTCGCTGGGTCTATAGGCATGTGCCACCATGCCAGACTCACATGATGTTTATGGAGTTCGTCCATGTTGTAGTTCATATTAGTGGTCTGTTTCTTCTTATTGATGAATAGTACTCCCTTGTATGGATATGCTGCATGTTGTTTTTCATTCACCAGTTGACAGACATTTGATGGTTTTCCCCTTTTGGTCTTTATGAATACCTTTTTAGGTTTTTAAAATTTATTATGAATTTTTTTCAGATACAATTCATGTTCACAGGCTCATCAATCACCCTCAACATTTTTTTTTTTTTGAGTTGGAGTCTCACTCTGTCACCCAGACTGGAGTGCAGTGCCTGCTCCCGGCCACTGCAGCCTTGACCTGCTGGGCTCCAGTGATCCTTCCGCCTCAGCCTTCCAAGTAACCGGAATTACAGGCATGCGCTACCATGCCCGGCTGATTTTTTATTGTAGAGATGAGGTCTCGCCAAGTTGCCTAGGTGGGTCTCGAACCTGCGGGCTCAGGCAATCCACTCACCTCAGCCTCCCAAATGCGCGGGATTACAGGCTGAGCCACCGAGCTCGGCTCACCCTCAACATTTAAAATGAACATTTTGCTGTTGTTTTTTCATCTAAACCCCTCCCACTATTTTTCTTTTCTGGAGTATTCTATAGCAGATCCAAGACATATTGTTTTACTCTTTAATTAATTAATTTTTTAACACGAGTTTTAATTTAATTTGTCATAGGTGATATATCAATAAGGTTCTAAGACCAAGGAGTATAAAAAGCTTCACTCTGGAAAGTCCCAATTCCAAATGCGCAGTGCTCTCCAACCACTGTTATGTTCACATGTCCTTCTAGAATTTCTTTTCTTTTTTTTTTTTTTTTTTTTTGCGTTAGTGTCTCACACTGTCACCCAGACTGGACTGCTCCCGGCCACTGCAGCCTCAACCTGCTGGGCTCTGGCAATCCTTCCGCCTCAGCCTTCCAAGTAGCTGGAACTACAGGCGTGCGCTACCATGCTCAGCTAATTTTTGATTTATTGTAGAGATGAGGTCTCGCCAAGTTGCCCAGGCGGGTCTCGAACCCGCGGGCTCAGGCACTCCACCTTCCAGAATTTCTTTACGCAGATGCAAGAAAACATGAATAAATATCTTTTCTCACCTTTTGCACAGAAGTAGCATATTGTATACTCTGTTTTGCACCTCGCTTTTTGCACTTAACACTATGGCTTGGAAATCCTTCTGTGTGAGAAGCCATTCTCCTCATTCTTTCACTTCTGTGGTTGTGTTACATGTGATGTCACTGTATGGAAGTACCACAGCATATTCCACCTGTCCCTTGTAGATGGGCACTTGGGCTGGTTCCAGCCTTGTGCTATTACGGGCAAGGCCGTGGTTCGTAACCTCATGTGTGTGCCATTTCTCACACTAGGATATCTATAGTAGCAATTTCCTAAAAGGGTGGCTGGGCCAGAGAGCATGTGCATTTGTGGCATCCATAGTTATTGCTGATTTGCTCTCTTTGGCAGTTGAATCAGGTTACAGTTTGCCCTCCCACCAGCGGAGTGTACACAACGTGCCTGACTTCCCATTGCCTCGCCACTAGAGCCAGGTGTCTCGTCCATCCACTTCCACGTAGTGGTTCTGTTTTTCAGCTTTTGCCTCATTTTCTTTCTCTTTTTTTTTTGCTTCAGTTTATACATTTTTATGTTAAGAATTTTTGAATGAGTTATTCTTGCATGCCTTGACTCATATTTTAAGGCTTTAAAAAATAACAGCTTGATTGAAGTTTAATTCACATACTATCCAATTCTCCCATTTAAAGTTTACCATTCTAGGCTGGGTGTGGTGACTCATGCCAGTCGTCTCAGCACTTTGGGAGGCTGAGCCGGGAGGATTACTTGTGTCCAGGAATTCAAGACCAGCTTAGGCAACATAGAAAGACCTCATCTCTAGAAAAATAAAAACAGCAATAACAAAAAACAACTGGGTGTGGTGGTGTGGGCCTGTACTTCTAGGTGGGAGGATCACCTGAGTCCAAGGAGTCAAGACTGGTGAGCTGTGATTGTGCCGCTGCACTCCAGCCTGGGCAACAGAGTAAAACCCCACCATAAACAAACAAACAAACAAATAAATAAAAGATAAATAAATAAGTAGTATGCCATTCCACGGTCTTTAGTCCTTAGCTCACTTTTAATGCTCATCTTCAACTTTTAAAAAAGTATTCTTTTTTAAATTACAGAAGTATTACATGTTCAGAAATGCTGGTAAAACAAAAAGTACTAAGGGATGTCCATTGTTAACATTTTTTTAAACAAAAATAATGCCATAATATATATAGTACAATCCTGTGGTTCACTCCTGGTCCTGCTCCTCCTGTCCGGTTAGCCACTTCTGACACTACTGGTCACTGTCTCTTCCTCTCGTCACTCTTGGCTCCTGAGAGGCCACACTGGCCTGCCCTCTCTCCCTGTCTCTGTGTCTCTATGCCAGGGCCTCCCTTTCCCCTGACTCTTGGGTTTGGTGGGGCCCTGGGCCCAGGCTTGGCTCCCCCCTGCCCCAATCAGTTCTCACCATATATACTGCTGAGGTTTGCTATGATCATTCTCAGTTCTTTTAAGTCTCATACTTATGGTCTGCTGATGACATAATTGTCACTGATGATGATAACAATAGCAGTCACAGTGGAGAGACTCCCTGCTTACTGAGTGTGTGCTGTGTGCCAGGAACTGTGTCTTCTGTACTGGATGTACTCAGTCTCCATTAATCCTTGACATGATTTGATGAGCTTGGTCCTATGCTCATCCCCATTTTACAGCTAAAGAAACTGAGGCTCAGAGAGGTTCAGTAATTTGCCTCATGCTGGACAGGTAGCAAGTGAAGACCCAAGACTTGTGCTGTCATCTGTGTGACTTCAAAATCTCTGGTCACTCCGCTATAGTTCAGAATAGAGACTTTCAGGACTGGTTAAAAGAAACAGCACCTGGCCTGGGCAACATAGTGAGACCTCATCTCTACAAAAAAACCTGCTACTCAGGAGGCTGAGGTGGAAGGATCACTTGAGCCCAAAAGGTTGAGGCTGTGGTGAGCCATGATCCTGCCACTGCACTCCAGCCTGAGTGACAGAGTGAGACCCCAAGTAAAAAAAAAAAAAAAAAAAAAAAAAAAAAAGCCCTCTCTCAGGAAGTTAGGAGGGCACAAGGTTGCAGCCCCTCTCCAATGCCCCAGGGCCTGCCCACTTGGTTCCTGATGACTCTTTACCTGCATTTGCAGGATGTCCTCCTGTCTGTCTGTGGCCTTCTCTCTGTCCCTGCATCCCCCTGCCCCACTTTGCTTGCAGAGGGGAGTGGAGGGCCAGGGAGGTGTCCCTAGAGAGCCTACATCTCGGGAAGATGTGGGACCCCCCCATACCTCCTGCACAAGTCACCCCACCACGGCCTCCCCCACTTCCTGTGCCTCCCACCATGGTCCAGCCTCTCAGACATGTTGGGGGCATCCTCCCCTGCAGTTCCCACGCCCAGGAGCCCACGAAGGTTCATGGCTGTTAGCTAGAACAGCAGGCTGGCTGCTTGGTTGCCACAGCAACAGCTGTCTCGAGTAAGTGGTCCTTGTGGCAGAAGACAATTTAATAAAACAGACTCAGGCCCAGCAGGAAGATTGGTGGAGGCGTTGTGGGGTGTCGGGGTGTGACTCAGGAGAGTTGTGGTTGGGAGGGCAAATGACTGCGTGTGCCTGGGGCCTGGGACTTTTGTTCTGCAGAGCCAGGCCCGGCCATGGGAGGGCCGGCACCTGTGTCCTCAGAGCTCCAAACGCGGGCTGGATGCCTCTCAGACATCCCAGGCCAGCTAGGACGAACTGACCTGTGTCAAGGCAGTCTTCCTGTGGAGGATGACTGGGAAACAGCTGAGGACGATTTGGGACCAAGCATAACAAATGTGTGTGTGCAGCCAGGACGGAGGCGACAGGGCACACATAGGGACAGGTCTGTGGCCCTGGGGAAGCAGCATGCTGCGTCTGTCACTGCTCCCAGGAAGACAGCAAAGCTCTCAGAAAGTGCCATCTATGCATGCTGTGCTGCTCTTCTTTGTTTTTTTCTCAAATCCACTCTGGTCGGGTTTTTGTCCCCACCGTTCCTCTACAACTGCTTGGCAAGGTCACCAGTGACCTCCACACCAGTACAATCCCGTGGTTCATCCCGGGTCCTGCTCCTCCTGTCCTGTCAGCCCCTTCTGACACTACCTGTCACTGTTTCTTCCTCTTATCACTCTTGGCTCCCTAGAAGCCACACTGGCCTGGCCCTCCCTCCTTGTCTCTGTGTCTCTGTGCCGGGGCTTCCCTCTCCCCGGTTCTTGGGTTTGGCAGGGCCCTGGGCCCAAGCTTGGCTCTCTCTGCCCCCATCGGTTCCCACTCCTCGTGCTCCCTAAGGATCTCCTTGGAGTCTTAGGGTTCTAGGCAGTGGCTCCTGAGGCTGAGATTCACATGCAGGAGCTCACTGGGCAGCACTTGGGTGTGAACGCCTGCAAGGCAGGAAGGGGTATGGGGGACACAGAGGGGGACACTGAACCGGACGCCATTGTAGCAGGGTCTCTAGTCACCTTAAGGGTGCTTGTGGGCTGGCAGCCTCGACCCAGGTGGTGTGGAGTGTGCTCTCACTCTGCGGGCAGGGTCTCATCGGGAAGAGGCTCTGTCGTTGTGCCCATTTTGCAGGTGCAGAGGTCAAGGCGGGGTGAAGTCATGCAACCCGCCCCAGGTGAAGTCGTGCAACCCGCCCCAGACTCAGGCCCCGCCCTGCTGCCTCCCAGGTCCCCAGCCACGTTCCCACTTCGTAGAGCCTCCTAGAGCGTGTGGAAGGAGCTCCCAGGCCAAGTCCCCAGGAGGCCTGTGCCCTCCACTCCCCTGGGCTGGCTGCCAGGACCCCCACCTCACTGAGAGGTGTCAGGCTCCAGCAGGGGCTCCCCCAGACCCTGTCCCGGCCTCTTCCTAAGACGCCAAGGCCGCATGTTGCAGGGTCCGATGAAGCTGCTCTGATAGATTGCAAGATAAAGGGATGAGACCTTGAGAGCCAGGCCCTCCTCCCCAGCCTCCCACACCTGTGCAAAACTTCAGGGAGGTGTATTTCCTGGGGTGCTTTTTGCTTCCTAGCCAATGGCTCCAAAATTTGGAGGAAAAAGTTAGTTCAAAAATCAGTAATCTCTAACCACAGGGGCTCATTTCTCTGTGCCTTCCTGAAGAGCTTTTCTTATTAATATATCTAGAGTTTGTGCGCCATCCATACACAAGCATGCCTGCACACACAGGTGCCCTGAGGCACAGAGACATGTCCACGTCCACACCAGAGTGTGTGCCCATGTGTACACATAAGCCTAGCACACAAACATGCTCATGTGTGCACACAAACACGAAGACCTGGAAATGGGGATGCTGACCAGGCTGGGGAAGCCATTTCTGTCCTTGCTGTCACCGAGACTGTGGCTACTGGGTCTGCCGTTGCTGCCAGGGCCACCTCACAGCACCGCTGCACCCCAGGGACCCTGGCAGCATCCTCCGAGCTCTCAGAAAACCATCTTGCTTTGCCTGTTCAGGGCTCAGGTGATGTTTGAAGCTTGCAGGAGAGGTTTGTTTGTGTATTTGCTTGGTCTCACTCTGTTGTCCAAGCTAGAGTGCAGTGGAACCATCACGGCTCACTGCAGCCTCCAGCTCCTTAGTTCAAGGGATTCTTCCACCTCAGCCTCCCAAGTGGTGGGGACAACAGATGTGCATCACCATGCCCAGCTAATTATTTAAAATTTTTTTGTAGAGACAAGATCTCACTGTGTTGCCCAGGCTGGTCTCAAACTCTTGAGCTCAAGCGATCCTCCTGCCTCAGCGTCTGAAAGTGCTGAGATTACAGGCGGGAGCCATTGCATGGGACCCATTTTCCTTCTTTCTTCCTTTCCTTCTCTTACTCTTTCTCCTCCCTCCCTCTGTCCCTCCCTCCCTCCTTCCTTCTTTTCTTTCTTTCCAGGTCTCTGAACCTCAACGGGCCTGGTTTTGAATGTTGATTTGCAGAATTTTTAATTTCATGGGGTATGCCCATGTAACACTGGACAATCACTGCCAGGTTGTCCACCCCTCGGGGCAGTCTCCTCCAAGTGCCCTGTGGCCTCTTTCACCAGTCGGCAGGGGTCGTGGTGCTCTCAGTGGCATGGTTAGATGGGGTTCTTGGTGCAGTGCTCAAGGGAACTTTACAGTGAGAGGTCAGCTCCTTCCTGCCATCCCAAAGGCACAGGGCACAGGAAGTGAGAGGTGCCGACCCTGGGTCTCCCTTCCAGGTCTTCATCCTGTCCATGGAGCCTCCTAATCAGATACCTATCAGCAGTGCTTGGAGTGTGGGAGAGCCTCCCTCTGTGCTGTATTCTTGCACGCACACACAGAGAGACACACACACGGCACATTCAGGCATGGCATGCACACATACACACAGGCACATGGGTATACATGCACACAGACACACAGACATGCACACAGGCACACACAAACACACACAGGCACCACACACAGACATACAGGCATACGCATAGGCATGCACACAGACACAGGCAAGCACACAGATGCACACAGGCACACACAGGCATGCATACAGACACAATCACGCACACAGAGGCACACAGGCATGCACAGGCACACACAGACACACAGGCACACACACAGGCATACACACAGGTACGCACAAAGAGGCACACACACAGACACACGCATAAGCACACACACTTTGCTTTAAAAGTGCTTGCTGTGAGACAGTGCCTGGGAGTGCTGAGCTAGATTCTAGCCCTGGCTTTGCCCCTTTATTCAAAGTCCATATTTAACCAGTTTGACCTTAAAGGCACTTAGGCATTTCAGGGCTGCAGAGAGTGCCGAAGACTTGAAGTTTCCCCAGGGCTTCTGAACCCAGACTCTGAGAAGGGGCCTCAGAGGCTTGAGAGCCTCTGAAACCACCTGCAGCAAGCAGCACATGGGTCTAGGCATGCATTTATTCTGGGAAAGAGCCATAACTTCTAACAGGGCCTCCAAACAGGCGTGTGATCACTCCTCCCTCAGGCTCCCCGCCCCAGATTAAGAACCACGGCCACAGGGACAGAATACATAGGTTTATAAGTAGGCAGAGTAGAGGAACTGCATTCTCCAATCAAGAATCCAGAGCGGGCTCTCAACAAGAAGGGAGGGAGCGGGGGCTGGATGCAGAACACTGTGTGAATATTCCTTTTGAGAACAGGACATGATTTCATCAGATCCACAGTGAGTTCATGCCTCCCGAGTTTAATAATCACAGATACAGAGACTTAATGAAGTCACAGTATTAATGTCGTCTGAGAAAACAAGTATTGTTAATAGTGATTCTTTTTCAAAACACGCATTAGTTCATTGCAAAAAATCTGAAAAAAATTTCTGGAAATCTTCCCACCTATAATCCCAATACCCAGGGATAATTTTTTTTTTTTTTAAGATTTTTCCAGAGTGTCTGGTGCCTTCCCTCCTGTTGTCTACCTGTCTCTCTCATCCTCTTTCTTCGTGTGCTGTGTGCAGGCACACACAAATCTAGAAGTATTACGATTTTTAGCATAATTTTTTCCATTTAGTATTCTAGGAGTATACTCTCCTATTGTTAAATAGTTCTCTAAAACACGGTTTTTCTGACTTCTTTTAGTAATGGGACCCTTATTCAAATCGTATCTTACACAGAAATCTAAAATATAAACAAGATGAAATGGGGAGACACACTAGCGAAAGCCCAGGGAGAGAAGAAACACAATTTGAAAGCCACCGCTCTGAAAACATGAGGGTTCATGGCTATGTAGTATTCTATCATATGGCTGTGGAGGGTGGCCAGATTGAGCAAATAAGAATACAAGAGCCGGGCTCGGTGGCTCAGCCTATAATCCCGCGCCTTTGGGAGGCTGAGGTGAGTGGATTGCCTGAGTCCATGGGTTCGAGACCCGCCTGGGCAGGCGAGACCTCATCTCTACAATAAATCAAAAAATTAGCCAGGCGTGGTAGCGCACGCCTGTAATTCCGGCTACTCAGAAGGCTGAGGCAGAAGAATCGCCGGAGCCCAGCTGGTCGAGGCTGCGGTGGCCGGGAGTGGCCGCTGCACTCCAGTCTGGGCGACAGAGTGAGACTCCAACTCAAAAAAAAAAGTACAAGAGGTCCAGGTAAATTAGAATTTCAGATAAAACAATGAATAGGTTTGTCGTTGTTGTTGTTTTTAAGTATACCTGTGTTTTGATCTGAATTTCAGATAAACAATGACTACTTTTTGTTTTTGAGTTGTAGTCTCATGCTGTCTCCCAGGCTGGAGTGTAGTATCATGCTCATGGCCACCCCAATGTCAACCTGCTGGTCTCAGGTGATCCTTCTGCCTCAGACTTCCAAGTAGCCAGAACTACAGGCGCATACTACCACGCCCCGCTAATTTTTTGATTTATTGTAGAGATGAGGTCTTGTCAAGTTGCCTAGACTGTTCTTGAACCTGTGGGCTCCTCAGCCTCCCAAAGTGCTGGGATTACAGGCTTGAGCCTCCGCACCTTGAATACTTTTTTAGAATAAGCATATCATATGCAATATTTAGGACATGTTTGCCCTAAGAAAATATTTGTTGCATATGTGATTTTTTTTTTTTTTTTTTTAATCCAGAGTCTTGCTCTGTCACCCTGGCTGGAGTGCAGTGGCATGATAATAGCTCACTGTAGCCTCGACCTCCTGGGCTCAGGTCATCCTTCCATCTCAGCCTCCTGAGTAGCTGAAACCACAGGTGCACGTCATTACATTTGGCTAATTTTTAAATATTTTGTAGAGACAGGGTCTCTCTATGTTGCCCAGGCTGGTCTCGAACTCTGGGCTCAAGCAATCCTCCCACCTTGTCCTCCCAACATGTAGGATTACAGGTGTGAGCCACTGCGCCCGGCTACTTATCTGAAATTTTAATTTAACTGAGTAGCCTGCGTTTTACATTTATGATGTGACTCAATTTACCTAACCACTTTCCCATTATTAGACACTTAGATTATTTCCAATATTTTGGTATTACAAAAATATTAATCAGTATGTCTTTGTAGCCATATACTTATTATTTTCTAACATCCTAGAGGGGTGTGAACATTGTAAATGCTTTTGATGCATTTGCCGAGTTGTTTTCCACAAGGGACTGTACCTTTAGCAGCTGGGTGGGAGGATGCCTGTTTCAGGAGGGGCCAATATGCCTTAGTCCATTGTCAGTGGTTTACATTAGCTAGTCATTCTGCCTAGGTAAGGCCTCAGCAGGGCCCTGAGACACTAGCTGAACCAGACCCAGGGGGTGGGGCCCCAAGGCGCCGAAGAGCTCAAGGGGAGGGGCTGGCTGGCCCAACAGCACCTGGTGCTTGGGGTCAGGGGTCAGGGCTGATAGGAAATAGGGTAGACCTGGTAGAGACTTCACCCAGGATAAATAAAAGACAACTTCAGCCATTGGAGACACCCGCCTTCCCCCGTGTCAAGCAATATCATTAAGCAGCCTTACTCCCCATGAAGACTGCCTTTCCAAGTAGGAGAGAGGCTGCAGAGGGAAAAGTCTGGAAGAAGACTTTTTTTTCCACTCAAAAAATAGAAATTACATAAACATAGTAACAACGGGAAGGATGGAAAACCACCAGTAACCTCCCCATCCTAACTGATGACAGCTTTTATTTTTTGGTATACCCTTCTTGTCAAGGGTCATAATTTTTACATAACTGTAGTCACAGAGTGTGTCCCTTTTTCACCCTGTCCTTTTTTCCCTTCATTGTGCAAGCATCTTCCTGTTCTGTTTTCATAGCTAGTATCGTTTATGTTTTCATAGCTAGTATCGTTGGTGCTAATTTTCTCTTAATTTCACAGGTAATAATTATTCATTAAGATAAATTAGAACATCCAGATAAACACAAAAGGAATCACAATGCACATATTTATTTGTAGTCTGTTTTTTTCCCCATTCAGTTGTGTGTGGTGAACATTTTTTCATGTTAAAAAAAATTCATTTTGACATTGTTTTTATACATTGCAAGGTATTCTATTCAAGGAGGATCCCAGAGCTTTTTTCCAGGTTCTGTTAGGATTTAATTTTGTAAATGGAGAAATGGAGATTCAGAAAATGTATGTAAGTTCTAGTAGATCACACACCAATAAGTGAGAAAAATATAGGCCTTTTAATTCCATGTGTAGTGTCTTCTTTTTATTTTATATTATGGTGGTAAGAGCATGTAACAGAAGATCTACCTTCTCAGCAAATTTTGAAGTGGCCAATACATTATCACTGATGATAGGTTCAATGTTATACAGCAGATCCCTTGAGCTTAGTCATCTTTTTTGGGTGGGAAAGCAGGATTTATTGAGAAGACAGAAAAGCTCCCAGAGCAGAAGGAGACCTGCGGGGGCCCGCCCCGCAAGAGTCGTGAGAGTTTTTGAAGGAGAGACGGACAGGCGAAGGACAAAGATAATATACCTGGACACTTGTTTTTTGAACAGATGACAATTTAATGTTAGTTAACACAGAGCTTTTATACCATTTGTGAAGGGGCAAGACAAAGAAAATTTTTTTACGTATATATCTTTTAAAAGTTACCGTTTAGTGGTCTTAGTAGCAAATAAACCAAGATTTTCATAAACATTTAGACAAGTCTTATTTATAAAGTCAGTAAGGATACTTTTAGTCCAATTCGAATTACAGTCTTTGAAATGTCTCAAGAAAGTTTTTTTAAGTATATATTTTTTTGTGTCAGAAATTTTTCCATCTTAGGCTTTTATGTCCTTCAGAGTCCCGTGATCACCTCCCTTATCCAGATGTCCTCGTTACTTTTCTCTTATCTTGCAGTGTTTGTTTCTAAAGAGAACTCAAAGGAAGCTTTTAGTAATGTTTTTCAGGCCCCTCAAGGTTGCTGTCTGTTTTAGCTGATCTGTCATAAAAGTGTTTGATTATTATATTATGAGTTCAGTGAAAACCCACTCTATAAATGTTAACTTAAAGTTTTAACTATTAAATTAAGTAAAAACCTTAACATTAATCTTTATCCTAAGTCAGTGAAAACAGTGTTATAAATCACCTACATAACTCCTATACAAGTGTTAGAACTTATAATGAATTCATAATGAACTTACTATAAACTTGTGCTTCTAAAAAACCTTATGTCTAAACACTAAACTGCATAATTCTAAATCAAATGAGTGAATACACTTATATCATTTATCACTTAAGCAATATCTAGTAACTTATAACCAAGTGACAGAAAGCATTCTTGATGTGCTTCAGAGTTTAACCCTTGCATATGTTAGAAAAGGCCAAACAGCCTAGTGGGAAATGGAAAAATAAACCATGACATTTCCAGGTTAGCTGTGAATACTTCACATAAACATAAACAGTCATTCTTCCATGACTGCACAGATGTGCACAGATCAAACAGCAAATGTGGAAGACAGAAGGACCTCAGCTTCCCAGGCTCGCCCTGCGGCCCAGGGTCTTCGACCCACCAGGACCCTGTCAATCAGGTGGGCCTCCAAGGCTGGCTCCCGACATCTCCCCCTTTTTTGTTTTTTAATACGAAGTTGTGAAATTTCGTGTTTAGTCGAGAGATGTTATTTTTTAATGATTTGAAGAGTATTGGAAGTAAACATAATAGTAGCAAGATTATTCCTCCACAAATTCCCACATTGATTAATATAGATAATAATGATTTTTGATTGACAAATGAAGAAAAATTGTTAAAGATTGACTGAGTCAATTGGGTGGACTCAAATTGTTTTTCAGCAGAACTAATGTCTTGCATTTTCTGATGAAGCTTTGAGAGATCTAAACTTATGTTGGAATGGTTTTAAATTTCAGAGATATGATTTTTAATCCTATCCCAGGTATGAATAGACTTGTTTACTTGGAGAGGTGTGACACAAATTCATTTAAACTCTGAATGACATTTTAAGGCCTATTTAATTTTTAAGGTTATAAGTTTTTGTCCTATAATCAAAATAGCCTCTTTTAAAGTATTAACTTTATTTTTTAATTTTTGGTCAATACTTTTTTGAGCAGCTAAAGCTAATGAGACATTTTTGGATAACTGATTTATAAATGTAGTAGTATGTATTACTAGACAGAGACCCAGGGGGTTGCCCTTTTTTTTTTTTTTTTTTGAGTCAGTCTCACTTTGTTTCCCAGGCTGCAGTGGCATGATCACAGCTCGCCACAGCCTCCAAGTCCTGGACTCAAGCAATTCTCCAGCCAGAGCCTCCCAAGTAACTGAGACTACAGGTGTGTACCATCTTGCCTGGCTAATTTTTTAATTTTTTGTAGAGACAGAGCCTTGCTATGTTCCACGCTGGTCTGGAACTCCTGTCCTCAAGCAGTCCTCATGCCTCTGCCTTCCAAAGTGCTGGGATTACAGGTGTGAGCCACTGCGCCTGACTGAGCTTCTTCTTGTTGTTTGACTAGAACTTGATGCCTGTTGATCAGCAATTCCCATCTTCCCTACCCACAACCCCTGGCAACCATGCATCATATGCTTGGATGTCTGTGAATTTGACATTTTAGATACTTCATGTGAGTAGAATCACGTATTTGTCTTTCTGTGACAAATTTGTCTTTCTATTACTTAACATAATGTCCTCGAGGTTCTTCCATGTTATTGCAAATGGTGATAACTATTTGGCCTATAAAAAGAAGCCCAAATAATATTTTTAAAAGGCCAAATAATATTCCGCTGTATGTACAGACCACATCCTCTTGATCCCTTCATCTGTCATGGACATTCACATTGTTTCCACATCTTGGCTATTGTGAATAATAATGCGACGAACAAGAGTAGTGCTAAGCAACTCTTCAAGATCCTGATTCAGTTATTTTGGTTTTTTTTGTTTGTTTGTTTGTTTTTTTGAGTTGGAGTCTCATTCTGCCGCCCAGACTGGAGTGCAGTGGCCGCTCCCGGCCACTGCAGCCTTGACCTGCTAGGCTCTGGCGATCCTTCCGCCTCAGCCTTCCAAGGAGCTGGAACTATAGGCGCGTGCTACCACGCCCAGTTAATTTTTGATTTATTGTAGAGATGAGGTCTCGCCAAGTTGCCCAGGCGGGTCTCGAACCCATGGGCTCAGGCAATCCACTCACCTTAGCCTCCCAAAGGTGCGGGATTACAGGCTGAGCCACCGAGCCCGGCTTTGATTCAGTTATTTTGAATCAAGACCCAGAGTGGACTGCTGAATATTTGGGGAGTTCTATTTTTAATTTTTCGAGAAGCCTTCCTATTGTTTTCCATAGCAGCTGTGCAAGGGTACATGTCCTCGCCAACACTTGTTTTATTTTTTTTTTAAATAATAGCCATCCTGCCAGGTATGAGATGATATCTCATTGTGGTTTTGGCCTGCGTTTTCCTGATGATTAGTGATGCTGAATATCTTTTCGTGTACCTGTTGGCTATTTGTATGTTTTCATTGGCCAACATACAAATGGCCAATAGGTACATGCAAGATATTCAAGTCCTTAGCCCATTTTAAAATCATATTACTAGATTTTTGTTTTTGTTTTTTAACTATTGAAAAAAAATAAGGAGTTCCTTTTTTTTTTTGGAAATTAACCCTTTGTCAGATACATGACTTGCAAAGATTTTCTCCCATTCCGTGGGCTGCCTCTTCACGCGGTTGATGGTTTCCTATGCTGTGAAGAAGCTCTCTAGTTTGATGCAATCCCACTGATCTATTTTTGCTTTTGTTGCTTATGTTTTTGAGTCTTACACAAAAATCTTTGTCCAGACCAATGTCTTGGAGCATTTCTCCAGTGTTTTCTTCTAGGAATTTTACAGCTTCAGGTCCTGTGTTTAAGTCTTTAATCCATTGTGAGCAGCTTTTTGTGTGGAGTACAATAGGGGTCCAGTTTTATTCTTTCTCGTGTGGATATCGTGTTTTCCCAGCACTGTTTGTAGAAGAGACTGTCCTTTCCCCATTGTGTGTTCTTGGCACCCTTGTTGAGGTCTGTTGACCATATGTGAGTAGATTTTTGTGTTCCCGATTCTGTTCCATTGGTCTGTGTCTTTATGCCAGCGTCATACTGGTTTTTTGATCACCGTAGCTTTGTAATATATTTTGAAATCAGGAAGTGTGATGCCTCCAGCTTTGTTTTTCTTTCTCAGATTAATTTGGTTACTCATGGTTCTACAATACGTTACTGAGTCAATTGCCTACTGCCGGAAATTAGGGATATTTTCCACAATCTTTTGCGATTACAAATGAAACCCATTCTTAATCATTGCCTTAGGAAAAGCTCCTAAAATTGAATCACAGTGCATGCTTTTTGCTCTTGCTATGCACCACTGCATTTACTTTAGAAGTTGTATACTGTTCATACTCCACTAATAACGCGTGAACAAGTGCTTATTTCCCCATAGCCTGGATCAAATCCCGTAACTGGTTGCCAAATATCCTGTCTTGATGATGGAACATAATTTACTTGCTCCTCTCCCTGCTGTTGACATTTGAACTATTTTCAAATCTTCATTCTTTTAAATAAGACCATCACGAACATCTCTGTGCCCGATATTTGTCTGTAACTTGAGCCATGATTAAGCTAGGAATTCTAGGTGAGACAGCATTTTTACGTGTCACTCTCTCTTTCCTAAAGTTAAATTGAATGTGGGATGTGGGAGATTTGCGGCATTCTGCCATGTCTAGAGGAAGGTAATGGACAGAATAAAATAGACCATTGCCCAAAGGGTACTAATTTAATCACCATTCTGGTGGCTTAAAATGAATTTAATGTAATATTCAAAGATATTAGGTAAGGAAGATAAGCACTACCCACCATTAACCCTCAATAATGTCATTCCCCACTGAGGGCTCTTCGGTCACAATAAAACAAAACACGCATCTCTGTCCCTCTGGGATCCAAGGCTAGCATGCCTCTCCGCCTCCGTGGGAGGCACCAGTGGGACTCGCAGGGGAACCTGCCACCCTGGGCGCCCCCATCCGTGATCCTTTGTATTCATGTCTCCTGTCCAAAGCTCAAAACCCCTGAGGGGGCAGGTACCACTTTGGTGACACTTAAGCTAAGTTGCTGACCACTTCTCCAGCATCCTGTCCAGAGACCCAGCCCTCACCGCGTTGGCGTCTCTCCAGGAACTTGATTTGCAGCCAATCTGTGTTGAACAGTGGTGGGATGAACGGGCGCTGCTACAGACCACGTGGGGTTCAAGGTGGAAGAGCATTCGGAGATCGTCTGTTCAGCCCCCTCCTCTTAGACAGTCATAGAGTGATGGCCTCCCCTGACCCCATGCAAGGATTTTATTTTGTTTGATCAATACCCCTGGGCTGTATCTCACCTCTTTTCTGCTGCTGTGGAAACTGCTCAGAGGTGAGCTCCCTGTGCTACTGAGTGGCTGTGGCTGAGCCTGAGGAACTTGGCTGACAGCCCTTCTCCATTCTCCTTGGCCCCCACTCGCCCGTCAACTAAGTTACTAAGTTAAGCACTCAATACCAGGCACTTTTTGGTAAAGGTAAAAACCAAAATGAGGCCGGGTGTGGTAACTCCCACCTGTAATCCCAGCACTTTGGGAGGCCGAGGCAGGAGAATTGCTTGAGCCCAGGAGTTTCAAGACCAACCCGGGCAACATGGCGAGACCTCACTCTGCAAAAATAAGAAAATTAGCTGAGTGTGGTGGCTCTTGCATGTAGTCCCAGCTACTCGAGAGGCTGAGGCTGGAGGCTTGCTTGAGCCCAGGAGTTCAAGGCTGTAGTGAGCTATGATCGTGCCACTGCACTCCAGTCTGGGTGACAGAGCAAGACTCTGTCTCTCAAAAGAAAGAATAAATGAATAATAATAAAAAAAACCCTGACTGTATAAAGGAAAAGATAAAAGTCTTCAGTTTTCCAATTTACTCTCATACTACTGTCTGGAGGTGACTGCTGTCGAGCAGTTGTCTGTGCTTTTCCTGATATATCTATGCATTTACATATGCATGTATTTATAAACTGTTTATACAAAATGAATCACACTATATATACCTAACTTATTCCTTTTCACACTCCTTTAGAATTCTAATGTAAAGGAAAACCAGTTTATTTAACCAGCCTTTGATTGACAGTGATTTCCAGCATGTCTATTAAAAATAATGCTGTGAGTCGGGCTTGGCGGCTCAGCCTGTAATCCCGCGCCTTTGGGAGGCTGAGGTGAGTGGATTGCCTGAGCCCACGGGTTCGAGACCCGCCTGGGCAGGTGAGACCTCATCTCTACAATAAAATCAAAAAATTAGCCGTGCGCCTGTAATTCCGGCTACTCGGAAGGCTGAGGTGGAAGGATCGCCGGAGCCCAGCAGGTCGAGGCTGCGGTGGCCGGGAGCGGCCACTGCACTCCAGTCTGGGTGACAGAGTAAGACTCCAACTCAAAAAAAGAGTAATAATAATAATGCTGTGGGCTGAGCGCAGTGGTTCACGTCTGTAATCCCAGCACTTTGGGAGACTGAGATGGGTGGATTGCCTAAGCCCAGGAGTTCGAGACCAACCTCGGCAACATAGCGAGACCTTTTCTCTACAAAAAAATTTTAAAATTATCCAGGTGTGGTGGTGCACACCTGTAGTTCCAGCTACTTGGGAGGCTGAGGCAGAAGGAACGCCTGAATCCAGGGGATCAAGCTGTGATCATGCCACTGCACTGCATGTGGCGAGCTGTGATCATGCCACTGCACTGCAGCCTGGGCAACAGAATAAGAAGCTGACTCAAAAAAAAAATAATGCTGTGATTAATATACCTGTACATTTCATGTACTCATGTGAGTTTAACTGTAGAGTTAATGCCTAGGAATGTAAGGTGGTCCTATAGTCTATAGCCTAAACCAGGACAAATGCTTATTCAGAGGGGCTCCTGGGTATAGGAATGTATACTAGAACTTTCTCAGAAAACCAGGTGCATTTTTACCTAAAAATGAAACTTTTGCTAAGTCAAAGGGTGATATTTAAAATGCTAACATACACTTTGGGATGCTGAGGTGAGAGGATTGCCTGAGCTCATGGATTCAAGCCCAGCCCGGACCACTTGGTGAGACCTCATCTCTACAATAAATTTTTTAAAAAGTTAGCCAGGCATGGTGGCATGTGCCTGTAGCTCCAGTTACTTGGAAGGCTGAGGCAGAAGGATCCCCTGAGCCCGGCAGGTCGAGGCTGCGGTGGCTGTGAGCAGTGTGCCACTGCACTTCAACCTGGGCTACAGAGTGAGACTCTGACTCAAAAAAATAAAATAAAATAATAAAATAAAATGAAATGCTAACATTGCCAAATAGCCTTTTTCACCTTGGTTATACCACATTATCATCCACCAGCATGTTAAGGGCTTCTGTTTCTTCAAACTGTCAGAATTCTGAGCATTGATCATGATTCTTGCCAGATGACTGAGCAAGAAATTATGACTTCTTTTAATGTGCACTTATTTAACAATCAGCGAAGTTGAACATCTTTTCATTTATTATTGGCCACTTGCACTTCATTTTTCTTTTTTTGGAGACAGGGTCTTGCCGCCACCCAGGCTGGAGCCCAGCAGTGTGATCATAGCTCATTGCAGCCTCGATCGCCTAGACTCAAGTGATTCTCCCGCCTCAGCCTCCCAAATAGCTGGGGCTGCCAGGCTCCACTAATTTTATTATTTTTTGTAGAGACAGGGTCTCTCTGTGTTGCCCAGCTTGGTCTCAAGTTCCTAGACTCAAGCAACCCTACCACTTCAGCCTCCTAGGTAACTGGGATTACAGGTGTGCACTGCTGCACCTGGCTAAATCTTTATGTAGTGTTTTCTTTTATGACATTTGGGCTTTATGTGCATGACTAAAGGGGGAGAAAAACTCCCAAAAGTAGCCAATTTTTTCTTTATACTTTTTAGTTTCTTCTCCAAATTAAAAATTTTGAAATTTAAAATTTTCAAATTTATTTTGCTTAAGAAATGAGTCGAGTTTTGCTGATTTCCACCCTGTCTAGTCATGTTTCCTAACATCACTCACGGAATAGCACCGCTCTCCCTCCTCCCTCTGTTTGAAGTGCAGATGCGTCTTTGCCAGCCCCTCATCTATATTTGGGTCTATTCCTGACCTCTCTCCTTCTTCTATGGATCTGCTTGAACTTCGAACAGTAATATTGTGCTGCATTAAGTCCACAGTCTTCACGTCTTAATATCTGGTATGTCTACTTCCTCACCTTTGATTTTTTTTCAGATTTCCTCTGATTGTTCTCTCATATTTAAACTCTTCCAGCTGAACCTCCCCTCCCCCAGCACAGTGATTTCTTGAGCAGGATTGCACTGGACGTGTGTGTAGATTAAGTCAAGGAGGATTTCTGTCTTTACATCGCTGAGTCTCGTTCTGGCGTAAGCTCAAAGGGAAGCCTTTGAGGTCTGTTTAACTACAGGGTGGGTGGCCATCAAGGGAAACACGGACACACATGTGTAGCGAGTGGCTTGTTTAGATTATATTACACTATGTGAAATTGTGCCATTTCACTGACAATGTACGGTTCAGTGCACTGGGCACAGCTGCAGTAGATGCTGCATTCCACTGATGCCTCCATGTGCATCGGAGAAACGCTGTGATCAGATAATATGTGTCTCTGGCTTCTCATTGGATAAAACTGTCTTTGGCTTATCCCAGAGGTAATCAAGAGGGTACTATCTATTATCCCTGTTTCCTGATTCTCCGGCCGCTTTGCGTACTGTACCTAGATAAAATGCTGGGCAACGGGGTATGGTCCTATTGCAGGATCAGGTCCTATACTTTGGGGGGGGGGGGGGTCCTATTGTGGGGACAGGTTCTGCCTACCCAGAAGTGGTCCTGTCTGACTTTGTGCTGCTGTAACAGAATACCATAGACCGGGTGGCTTATGAACAACAGATCTGTATTTCTCAGAGTTCGGGAGGCTGGAAGTCCAAGATCAAGACGCCAGCAGGTTTGGTGTCTGATGTGAGGGCTGCTCTCTCGGTTCCCAAGTTGGCACCTTGCTGCAGTGCACTCAGGGGGGATGAGTGCCGTGCCTTTGTATGGCAGAAGGCAGAAGGACAAAAAGCCGTAAACTCTCTCTGAAGCCCCTTTTGTAAGGGTATTAGTTCATGTGTGAGGGCAAAGCCTTCATGACTTAATCACTTTTCAGAAGGCCCCGCCTCCTAATACCACCACACTGGGCACCACGTTTCAACGTGAATTTTGGAGAGGACAAATTCAAACCATAGCAGAGACTGCAAGAAAGTCACACAAGAAGCAAGCTGCTTTTTCCCATATTCTCCTTCCCTTCTCCCTTTTTTTACCCCCGGGCTGGAATGCAGTGGCACAATCACTGCTCACTGCAACCTTGACCTCCTGGGCTCAGGCAATCCTCCTGCCTCAGCCTCCCGAGTAGCTGGGACTACAGGTGTGTGCCACCAGTCCTGGCTACTTTTTTTCTTTTTTTGTAGAGATCAGATCTCGCTATGTTGTCTAAATTGGTCTTGAACTCTTGGGCTCAAGCAATCCTCCCACCTCATCCTCCCAAAGTGCTGGGATTACAAGTGTGAGCCACTGCGCCCAGCCCTTTTTCTTTATGCTTAATCTAATTCATTAGCCTGACTGTGTCACAGTCTGTCCTGTCGGTGGACATTTTTGTGAGGGGTATAGCTTAACAACTAATTATTGGTCGTGAACCACAGGTAATGTGCTCCTAGATTTGACCCACGATGCCAGCAAAGTGCCACATCAGTCATGGCTCTGTTTTTGGCTCCTTGTTCTGAAAAGCATCATAAACCAAGTTGCCCCACTTGGTGACCAGGGCCCCACTGAGTTCTGGTGGGTGGAACTCGATCCTGGCTCCGTTGGTCCCAGCCTCTGTCAGTGTCAACACCCTGGTAGTTGTCACCCTGTAGGTGTCCTCTGTATCATGCAACCCACTCTTTCTTTTGCTTTTCCAGTTGATGTGAGAAGTCCAAGTTCAACAGATCCTGATCATGAAACACCTGGAGTGCAGTGACGCCACACAGACTGTGACACTTACACTTGTGACAGCAGCAGGGCAGTGTGACTTGTGCCCTGTGTAGGCCCAGCGGGGTGTCTTTGGGGGCCTGGGGAGCCCTGAGGCTGCCCCGCCCCCAGCGCTTTCTGCTTACCTCCCTCCCCCCAGCTGCAGAGTGTGGCCAGGTTGTTTGGTTACAGGGGAGGCATGGACTGAGAGAAGTCGACTTCCCCTCCTTCCCTTTTTTTTTTGAGTCAGGGTCTTACTCTGTTGCCCAGGTTGGAGGGCAGTGGCACGATCATGCTTCACCGCAGCCTCGACCTCCTGGACGCAGGCGATCCTCTTACTTCAGCCTCCCAAGTAGCTGGGACTTTAGGCATGTGCCATCGTGCCTGGCTAATTTTCTTATTTTTTGTGAAGACAAGGTCTCATTGTGTTGCCCAAACTGGTCTTGAACTCCTGCCTCAGCCTCCCAAAGTGCTGGGATCACAGACTTGAGCCACCAGTGCCTTGCCTCCCCTTTGATGTGACTGCAGCTGAGGGTCTTCGGGACACCCTGAGATGTTGCTGGCTGGGAGGATCCGGAGGGTTGGGCTGCCCTGGGAAAATCGGGTGGTGCGCTGTTTTGGGGTGAGTAACACAAGCTCTTGTGTTTCTCTGTTTTTTCGTGTTATTTTGAGCCATAACAGAGAAGTCTTTCCAAGCCTGTGTACAGGTCAAGGAGTGACAACATCAGGCAGGTCCTCATCTGAGCCACTAGCTGCTGCCCAGATCTTGAGCCAAGGAGGGAGGCAGCCTCCAGCCACACTTGTCAGGGCTCAGCTGTATGCTGGGCACCCAAGGCCAGCTTGCCCTAAGCCGAGGACTCAGAATGGGAGGACAGGTGCCCAGCACATCTGGCCTAGGAGTCATCTGAGGGCACACGGGGAAGGATTTGCACTCAGGCTCTGGGGCAGACCACTTAGAATTCTGGTCCCAGCCTGGCCACTCTAACTATGTGACCTTGCTCATACTGTTGCACCTCTCTGAGCCTCAGTTCCCCCCGCTGTTAAATAAGTATAAGGAGAGCACTGTTTTGCAGGAGTATTTGGAGACAGAAATAAGCACTTAGCATAGTACCCAGTGCACAGTGGCCCCAGTGGACTGTCAGGGTCCGCTCACTCCTATGGGAAAGGTCCACTCTATTCTCACACCCTGAGCTGTAGCAGCTGTGGCTGGGAGGGTAGGGCAGGGCCTTGGACCCATCACTGACCCAGGATGCGCCACTGAGGCCAGGTGAACTGATCAAGGAGTAGAACTTAGCTGCTACATCCCATGTCTCTGGCACGGACCATCCTCTGCCTCCCCCCATCCTCAGACAGCCTCCAGATGGGTGAGGGGTGGGGAATGGAGACCTAGGAGCCTGGTGGACCTGGAGGGGATGCCCTGGATCTGAGCCTTGAATAGAGGATGCTGGTTGACTCAGATTTCTAGGAAAATGGGTATGTGGGCTTCCCCCACTGTCTTGGTGAGACACTGGAACCCCTAGCACTCAGAGAACCACTAGAGGTCTTTCTTGGTGACACCACTAGTGCCATCAGCTGTGAGGTCCTCAGCACCCCTGTGGAGTCACGCTGGGATGTGGTGGGAAATGTAACTGGAGGCCGGGGTGGGGGGGAGTATTTTCCAGGTGACCCTGATCCCGTGCTTTTTTTTTTTTTTAGTCAAGGTCTCACTCTGTCACCCAGGCTGAAGTGCAGTGGCATGATCATGGCTCACTGCAGCCTCAACCTCTTGGGGTCAACAGGTCCTTCTGCCTCAGCCTCCTGAGCAGCAGGGACTACAGGTGTGTGCCACCATGCCCAGCTGATTTTTTATTTTTGTAGAGACAAGGTCTTGCTCTGTTGCCCAGGGTGGTCTTGAACTCCTAGGCTCAAGTGATTCTCCTGCCTTGGCCTCCCAACGTGCTGGGATTACAGGCATGAGCTACCATACCCAACTCCGTGCTTTTGATATGTGATCTAAGTAGAGCTCCCAGGCAGCTGATTTCCGTAGTGACCCTGGAGGTTCTCTTGGAGTTGCAGTTGGCCTTGCTGCTGCAGAGATGCTGGGTCTGTACCAAACCAGACTTCCGGTGAGGCCCTAAGGTCCCTCCTAGTTCTGAGACCCTTTGGCTTCACCAGCCCAGGACCAGCAGTCCTGTGAAGCAGTGGCCCTCAGCCTCGGGGCACATTGGAGTTTCCTGGAGAGTTTAAGAACTTCTGATGCATTTGTCCCACCACCAGAGGTCCTGGCTCAGTGGGTCTTGGGCATGATCTTGAACCTTGGGCTTTTAGAAATCTGCCTCGGTGACTCTAACATGTGACCAGGGTCGAGAACCACTGGCAGAAAAGCAGGCCATCTAATAATAATTAATAAATGCAGTGTATGTGCTAGGCACTGGGCTAAGCACATGATATACATTCTGTTCTTTGATCTTCATGACAATTCCCATTTTCCAGATGAAGAAACATGCTCAGTGCGGCTAAGTGACTTTCTAAGGCCAGAGAGAGGTAAGAATTGGCGTTGGATCCCAGGGCTGTCCAATTTCAGAGTTGTGGCTGGTCACCACTGTGATGACCACTCTTGAGGCAACACAGAGCAGAAGCCAGGGACACATCTAGGGCAAACTCCAGAGGGAGCCCTGAGACCCACCCAGGGCTCCCTGGACCCACTCTGAGGTCTCCAGCCCTGTGCTGCACAGCCTCTTGTCTGCCAACGAGGTTGCTGGGAATCTGGTGGGGTCGGCTGCTTTCTGGGGCCGGTCTTGGGCCACTTGTGGGGCCTACCTGGTCATTTGGGAGATCTAGAGCCTCAGGCCCTAAGCTCAGAGATGTGGAATCCTATGCTCAGCTCTGACGAACTTTTAACCCGTGACGGAGGGGCTGGGACTGTCCTCCCCGGAAAGCAGGGAGGGGCTGGGAAGCACATTCTGTTTACCAGGTGCTTTTGGTTTATAGCAGACTCAGAAAAAAAAGCCAGGAACCATCTGTAAGACAGGACCAGAACCTTTTTATTGCAGTTTCATCAAAATTTAGTGAGAGGCAAACCCAGCGGGTACCTGCTTTACTGGCAGTAAAAGAAAATTGGGCAACAATTATTTAAAAAGAGCTGGAGCTGTTTAAATCAAGAATGCAGGGTTATGTGTATGCTGGGAAAGTTCACAAGGCCTGGGGGTTTGGGTTGAAATGTTTTTGATGAAAATGACATGGAAAATATTTTCCTTTCTTATTGTAAGCCTTCCCTTTGCTGTTCGTTTCCTAAATTTAGCAGTCCAGAAAGCAATAAGCAAATCTAGCTGGGGGGAAAAATCAGAAGCAAGTCGGGAAGTTTCAAAGTCTAATCAGAGTGGTAGACTGAGAAGAAAACTCTCCAAGATGAGAAAACAATATTCCCACTTGATAGAACAAAGTCATTATTTCAACTTAAACAATTGCTGATGTGACTGACCTTATTGGACATGGAAGTGCTGGGTTTGGCCCTCCCTAAAAGCAGAGACTGAGGAGGGAGGTGACTGTCTGCCTATCAGCCAAGAATGCTCTGCAGGAGCTGGGAGGATGTGGGAGGATCATGAGGCCATCACTCACTGTCTCCCTATCCCTCACTCCTCACCATGGCAACACCAGGGCTCCTGAAATTGAGGTCCAGATGGAGCCCCTGTCTGAAAGCCTGAACACAGCCCAGCCTGCTGGGGAAGGCTGGGAATGCCCCACCTGGCTCTGAACTCAAACCACTGGCCGAATGCCAGAGACCAGCCTGGTTGATGTCTTGGAAGTGGAGGCTGCCACCGATGCCTGTCATTGTCATTGGTGACTGTTGGATCTTGTTGTTGTTTTGATTGTTTTTACTTTTGGGGAAATATTTTTTTATTATTATTATTATCATCATCATTATAAAGATGTGGGATGCAATTCAGGGTTAGGTATACAAACATTGATCATGCAGGTCCCCTTGTTGATGAGGTGTGTCCCTCCCTTCCCTAGCAGTTTCCCTCAGCTGCCAATCCCACCCTCTTCTCCTGACAGTTTCCCACTACTGCCGATCCCTTTCTTATAGTATTATAATTGTTCAAGGTTCACTTATGAGTGAGGGAAAGATTTTCTGTGCCTTAAAAGGACTGATCTATCTGAACTTTTGGTTACTAGAGAAGGATACTCAACTCAAACTAGTTTAAGAATAAAAAAATAGGTAGGTAGATAGATAGATAGATGGATAGATGAATAGATATAACCCATGCAGTGATGTTAGAGCTCTCTTTCCATCTCTTGTTCTGATTGCTTCTTTTTGGTTAATTCTTCAGACAAGATTTCTCCCTGTGATGGGCAGGAAGATTCTCATTTTCCAAGCTAGGCAGTGCTGATGGAAAGAGCTCATTGTATAGAAAAGTCTTGGGGAAGGTTCTGATTGGCCCACATCAAACCATATGACCATTCCTAAACCAATCATGGTGTCTATGGGTGCACTAATGAGATTACCCTAGCCAGGATCTTGTGGTTACCCCTGTGGTAGTGCTTGGAGTATTGGTGGGAAAGGAGGACAGTGAGTGACAGCCCTGCCAGGAATTTGAGACCAGCCCGGGCAACTAGTGAGAACTCATCTCTGCAAAAAGTAAAGTAAAATAATTAACTGGGCATGATGGCACCTGTAGTCCCAGCTACTCAGAGACTGAGATGAGAGGATTGTTGGACCCCGGGAGGTTGAGGCTACAGTAAGCTATGATTGCACCACTGCAATCCGGTCTGGGCAACAGAGGGAGATCTTGTCTCTTAAAAAAAAAAAAAGAATTCCATCAATAGCCTCAAGTTCCCTCACTCCCTCCAGAAAGGGCAGTTCTATCCAGTGACTCCAGCCCAGGATTGCCAGTATCTAGGCTGGTCCAGACATGGCCCCCTGGCCTGCAGCCAAGTGCCACAGGGTGGATTTCCCCTTCACCAACAAGCTCAGCAAGGGATGTGGATGGCTGAGCAGGAAGCTCACTGCTGGAAGAGGGGAGGAGGGAAACAGCACTCACTGGGCACCAGTTCGTGTCACATGACATCTGTGGGCTTCTGCCCCAGAGGGGATCAGTGTGGTTGAGGTCAGTCCTCCAGCTGCCCAAGCTCTGAGCTTTGGGTGGAGCCTCCTTCTCCCTGATCCTCTGTGGCCAAGCTCGATGCAGATAGGGCAGGAAGAGGCTGGATTCCTGGGCTCCTCTCGTGGGATCCACGCGGTCTTTCAGTTATTTCCACATCGCTAGCCTCCTGCACAGCATCGATGAGTAGCCGGTTTTCAACTAACGTTTGTGGAGCTGATGCCAGCGGAATGCCCACTGGATACCACCTGTGACACACAGGACAGAGGTCTGTCTCAGGCTGTGGGGCCTGGGGGGCACCCAGGGCAATTTTGTGGATTAGTGACTTGGAGGACTGCCGTGGCACTGCTGCAGGAGACACAGGGGCTTTGGATGACTTCCTTTTGAGATGCTGAGTTAGAAGCCCTCATGGAATATTCAAAGGCTTGAAGTCTCGAGATCAAAGACAAGTTGAAGGCAGCAGGAGGAGGTGGAGAGCTGCGGAGGAGGACTCATGGCCTGGGCATGTGGAGAGGGGTCAGGCGTCAGAGGTGGAACAGCTCTGGGTGGTGATGGGCGAGGCCCGGATGTAAATGCCCTGCAGAGGCCATGGAGTTGCCAGGAGCCACTCACTGCCAGCCCTGCCTCAGTGTCCCCTCCACTTGGCAGGCTCAGGGCCATGGACACTTCAGCTCCAAACTCAAGGGACATCCGGGTCGCCCTGGGAGGAGGGCTGTGGCCTCTGGGAGGGAGCGGGACTGCTGTGTCTGTGGCACCCTTCCCAAATGCTGTCTCACAGGCAAAGAGTGCAGCCCCAGACCTGGGCACCACCCGGAGAAGGGTTGACCCACTCAGAATCTCTGGCTGCGTGGAGGGAACAGCAGACCTTTCCAGCTAGCATCTTTGAGGCTGTCTGACTCCATTTTGAGACCTTGGGAGGGGCTTCTCTGGAGGGATCACTCTTTCACAACCTTTTCTGGCCCTGAGGAGGTGGTGAATGGGATAGGGAAGGGGAAATAGTTTCAGAAACGTGACTTTTTATTTTTTGAGTCAGGGTCTCTGTCACCTATGTGGAAGTACAGTGGCACAAACATGGCTCACTGCAGCCTTGACTTCCTGGGCTCAGCTGATCCTCTTGCCTCAGCCTCCTGGGTAGCTGGGACTACAGGTGCATGCCACCATACCTGGATAATTTTTCCTTTATTGTAGAAACAGGGTCTGGCTTTGTTTCCCAGGCTGGTCTCGAGCTCCTGGCCTCAAGCGATCCTCCTGCCTTGGTCTCCCAAAGTGCTGGGATTACAGGTGTAAGCCACCATGCCTGGCCAGAAACAGGACTTCTACTTCCTGGCCCATGGGAGGTGCTCAGTGGAATGTTGCTGATTGAATGAATGAGTGAGTGAGTAAACCCAAGCATTCATAAACAAATGGGTGAATGCTCAGGGGATCCAAAAGGTGCCTTGTCCCCGTAGATGGGTGGCTCTTGGTCAATGTTCATTAGGCAGTACGCAGAGTATGTGAGCACACAGAGGTCTCCAGAGCCCACAGAGTGGCTGAGTCCTAAATGAACAAACACGGTTCTTCCCCACTGTTGGCCTGTGGGATAGTGAGGTGCACGCTTGCCCTCTAGGCGCTTGAACAAGTAGGCCCTCCACAGTTTTTCTTGCATTTTAGCCCCTCAGCCTCCACTGGAGGCTACATTCCATGCTGGGAGCTGGCAGGAAGGTGGGGTGGGCAGCCTTAGCGGCTGGGCTCTTACTACCCTGGCAGAAGGACACAGAGGGTCCGTGCTCCCTTTCTTCCATCCTCACTCTCAGAGCGGGACAGCTTGGATCCTTCTAGCACCTCATGGCTCAAGCCAGAACATTCCTTCTCCCCCTCCTTCTACCTTTCCTGAAGTGGATTTTGAGTTCACGGCAGGGTGGTGGATCTGCCTCATCTGTCTAGTTCCAGGCGTAATACTGTCTCAGAATATTCTAGGACAGCCGCAGCGACCCACAGTCCCGAGCTTTGTGTCTAGGGATGCGGAGCAGTCCCAGGGGACAGGAGGAGGTATCCCTCCATGCTGCACCCTTGGGGAGTTTGCCACAGGCTCCTGGGACAGAAGGGACCCCTGAGAAGGCAACAGTACTACAAAGCCTCCTGGGACAGAAGGGACCCCCGAGAAGGCAACAGTACTGCAAAGTGGCTGCAGATCAGGCTCCCTGGGCCTTTGACGCTCCTGTCCTGCGAGGTGGGAGCTGGGCTCTTGGGGGGACACAGAGGCCCTGAGCTGCCCGTGGAGAGACCTTGTCTCACCCCACACTGGATTGCCCCCCCGCCCCCACCCCGGTTTGGCTGCTGGTTGGAGTCAAGGGACAGGCAGGGTTGGAGTGGGGGCGGGGCG